>NC_142928.1:135134178-135226678 GCF_046866305.1 Octopus bimaculoides
TGTAACTCCTTTCTCCACTATAAAAAAATTATCATTTCAATGTGAAGAATAAAAAGTTTAGAATGGTACAACAATGCACTATAAAACAAAAAATGGACTATATACCTGTTGTGATTTGGTTATCTATAGTCCGATGATATTTCGGAATTACAATTCCTTCTATCATTTCAATGCCTGTGCATTGCTTGAAATAAAAGTAAAACTTATCGCAAAAATGGCTGGTCGTAGCCTTCGCATGTGTGAGAATATATATATATATATATATATATATATATATATATATATTTCTTACTTTATATATATATATATATATATATATATATATATATAGTGAGAATTTACAAAAACAAAACAAAAGATGAAGACGTGTGTGTAAACAACAAACAGATGTATTAGTTTAACCCTCGGGAAGTGAGAAAGTCTTTTACGTTTCGAGTCGACGCTCTTCGACAGAAAGGAACACAGAAATAAACAGGGAGTGAAAGTAGAAAAGGTTTAGCGGCTGGCGATCTATCATGGCGAATGCCGGACAGAGGGGTCACACAGGAGAGCTAGGAAGAAGGAGAGATAATAAAGTAGTGGTGATCCCAAAACGAAGATGCGCGTGCATGTGTATGTGAGAGCGTGTATGCGCGTGTGGAAGGGAGCTGGTAATATTGACGTGTGCGTGTGTGCTGTGATGGTGTAGGTGCTGCGAATATATATATATATATATATATATATATATATATATATATAGAGAGAGAGAGAGAGAGAGAGAGAGAGAGAGAGAGAGAGAGAGAGAGAGAGAGAGAGAGCAAGCAAATTCGCTAGTTGGAAATTCTCTATAAGAGATGAAAGTGGTAACTATACTGAGAAGTAGTGTTTACAGCCACTTAAACATGGCTGTTCCGTAGGAACCGACATTACTGCTATTTCAACCGCAGGAGGACGCCTCCTTCAGCTGATTATTTGATGTATTCTGCACTCGATATATATTGCAATCCGGCGAGAGAACCTCAACCATCTTCTAACCACGAGACTACCAAACCGTACGGTTTCGACCTCTTTGTGATCATCCTCGGTGCTCCTCCTGGGGTTAAAAATAGCAGTAACATCGGTTACTACGGAACAGCTATGTTTGAGTGGCGGCAAACATATATATATATATATATATATATATATATATATATATATATATGTACTCCCACAAACCGAAAGTCTTCCTTTTGAAATATTTTATATTTTGTACATTATCTGTATGAATGGTATTAATATTATCTTCATGCAATAAGGTAAATTATTCCATCTGCCTTTCGGATTTGCTTTCTACAACGAAACCTACAGAAACTCATAGAATAAAAGAGCAACAATTTAAGCATCAAAGCCATTTAATAGCAATGAAGAGTAAATTTAATGATATATTGTTTTGCTTTCTGATTTGGGCATGCTCTGCTGGTATTTTTAATATACATTAGACATACTACAATGCTTGGAAAACATCTGCGTTTCACAGTAGAAAAATGAATGTTTGCTTCAATATTGGTCAACAATAAAATCTACTATAACAGCAAGAACAATATGTAAGCATGAGCCATATTTCTAGATCTATCAATTTCATCAAGAAGAACGACAGCAGCACTAGCAGGAAATATTAATAGGAAAGTGAACAGCTTTCGTATGGACAACAATGACAAACTAACTAATCACAAATCGATTAAAACTATAGCAACCTGGAAGAAAGCAGAGAAGACAACGACATGGAGAGGAAAGCCAACTAAATCATTATTGTTGTTGTCGTCATCATCATCATCATAATCATCATCATCATCATCTTCTTCTTCTTCTTCTTCTTCTTCTTCTTCTTCTTCTTGCCCCGCCTCCTTCTCTGCTTCCTCCTCCTCCCCTTCCTCCTCGTCTTCCTCCTCCTCACCCTCACCCTTTTCCACATTTTCCCCCTCCTCCGCATCTTCTCCTCCTCCTCACCTTCCTCCTCACCTTCCTCCTCCCTCGCATTATCCTAATCGTTATCATCATCATCGTCATCATCATCATCGTCATCATCATCATCGTCATCATCATCATCGCCATCATCATCATCATCATCATCATCATCGTCATCATCATCATCGTCATCATCATCATCGTCATCATCATCATCATGGTCATCGTCACATTCAGCCTTATCATCACCTTAATTAGGAAAATCATTGAGAAAGCAATGTGCAGCAACATCAATAAATAATAGTTAGGGTTATATACGATCAGAGTTCTAAAAAACCACCGAGATCAACTTGGTTTTTTCATCCTTCTGAGATCGATAAAACAAATACAGATCAAGTCGATATATTCGATTGCACGCACATCCCACAAAATTTCTGGCAGTGTGGTAAAAAGCTTGCGTCCCAACCACATGGTTCCAAGTTCTGTCCCACTGCGTGGCACCTTGGGCAAGTGTCTTCTATTATAGCCTTGGGCCGAGAAAAGCCTGGTGAGTGGATTTGGTAAACGGAACTGAAAGAAACCCGTTGTGTGTGTGTGTGTGTGTGTGTGTGTGTGTGTGTGTGTGTATGTGTGTGTGTGCGTGTTTGTGTTTTCCCCATCACTGCTTGACAAACGGTATAGGTGTGCTTACGTCCCCATGACTAAGCTGTTCGGCAAAAGAGCCCGATAGAATAAGTACCAGTTTTTTCAAAAAATAAGAACTGGGTGTTGATTCATTCGACTTAAAATTCTTCAAAGCGGTACCCCAACATGGCCGCAGTCTAATGATCGAATCAAGTAAATGATAAAAGATAAAAGTTATATGAAATCATTTTGCCTTTCGTTGTTTTTTTTTTATATATTTTCCTCCTTTCTGTGTAAGTTTCTACTGCACGCCCAGTTGCACTTCTGTATTCCTGAGATGTGTGCAGTATTGATTTTCAAGGATGTAGAATTGTATTTCAATGCTACATCTGATTTTCTTTGTTGTAAAGGACAGGGATTGTCGGTGTTTTTACTTCAATGTTTCGTTTATTTACTGTATTGTGCTCCCTTTAGCCTCTATGGACATTGGTTTGTGGGGAGATATCATTTTATTGTCATCGAGCTGTTTAGTTTTATTTTCAGTGTGTATTCCATTTCTGTTCCCTCAAATACTTTTGTTTTTCATTACTAATCTACCTTGAGTCGTTACCGCGTTTATACGATGTTTTTACGTTATTTCTTCTCCATAAAACGTTCCTCTCATTTATGCTACCCGTATGTGCTAGATATAAAATAGATGCAAAATATTCGAGCAATACTTCGAAGTATTATTACATGGCCCAAGGCTCTCTTGCCATTCTGTTTCTATTTTATTTGAACCTTTTTGTTAGGATCTAACATTTTGAAAGAATATGGATTCTAACTAATGTGATGTATTACATAAATTTCGTAGCGTACTCGCATTAAACTCGCGCTATGTCATTCATCACACATGTTCGCCCATCGAATAATGTTTTCAATACTGTTTGAGCTATTAACGGAAATAGTTAATCCATATTTTTTGTTGCTATTTGTATCTCGTTTCTTAACTGTTCTTTATTTTCGTAATGTTTATTTTTATATATTTTTAAGCAGCATATTTTGTGTGCAATGATCCTATGTGTGACATATCATTTTGACTTACCGTGGATCCATATGACATCACCTCGTTTTGTTATTTTTCCTAATTTTACTCTCGAATATTCAATTATTGCTGGATATATTTCTGGGTTTGTTGTTTTGTTTACAGAACGCTGCTTCGACGTCCATGTAGATATTTAACCCACACATTAATATTGTAGGTTGGCAAAGTCATTAGAGCGTCAGGCAAAATACCTTGCGATATTTGGCTCGGCTGTTTATGTTCCGTCTTCTAACCCTACTGTGATCAATTGTACCTTTCATTTCCCCGAGGTCAATAAAAGAAAGTATTAGTCAATTACTTCACAGGTACTTTATGTTATTTTACAACCCTCCCTCAAACCGCTGGCCTTGTGCTTAAATCAGAAACAACCATTATGATTATTGTCACTCTTGAATTAGTTATTGTTGTTTTTATCGCCGCTGTTGTTGCTGTTGTTGTTGCTCCGCTTCTAGTAATAGCCGATATATTATTAGCAAGGATGCTTTCCTGAAGTTTGCTGACAACAAATCTTTTCAACTCTCAAGTATCTTTCTTAAAACTCTTACCAACTACAGGAAGTATTTTTCTGCAGGTCGACCATACTTATATCATTTCCAATGTACTTATGCCTCTCAGGTAGTATGGGTGTTATGCCGAGTGCACCAATTACCACAAGAATAATTTTAACCCTCGAATTCCACAATTTTGCTCACCGGATATTTCTCAATCCACTATCTCATATAGGATTGCAAAGATAATGATCATGTGCTTTTCGTTGTTCCTTTTACCGACGATCATATCTGGCATTTCTGCTTCAGTAGTATGGTCATCCATTATAGACAAATCTCATAAAATCCTGTAATTATCATTCATCATCACAGCCTCTGGCATGCATTCGTACCACATTTCCATTACTTAGCTAACATCCCAATGCACTCACCCTTTTACCGACAAGGTACTTTTTATACTGGCTTACTGCAATCGATTAGAGGATGATAAAAACTTTCGCCCTCTTTTCCATACATTCTGCGTTTGCCGTCTGATTGAATTTTATCAACCTTTGTCGTTATCAAATTCATTCTAATGCTTATTTTTTAACCTGAAAACCGACCGTGACAATTGTCAGGCACTCAAAAACCCAGTTTATGGGAAGTTACTGTATGCTTTCTTGTCGGCTATCCTCCCAACAGTTATTTATATGCTCTTGTTCATATGCTCTTAGTATAATATATAGATATAAAATAGATCAGAAAATCCCACTGATTTCTTTCTGCATCTCTTTTGCTCTTCTAGTAACTGTTCCTTCATTCTCTAGAAAACTATACAATTTACCTCCTATGAGACCATTTATCAATTTCCAGAGCAATAGCAAACACGTAATCTGACTTACCCTCTCTTTTCACCATCCTTCTGTATTAACGTTGGCCTTTTTTTCATATTATCGGTGCTCCATTTTTCTACTCAACCAAAAAGAAACAGTCGTGTGTGACTGTGCATGCTTGCGAAATATCAAAGCCAGAATCCTTGAACACCAGATACTTTCCAGGTTGGTGTCTTTATGTATCATATCACAGATATTTTCTACTTACTCTTCTGCAATATTTACATTCTCTAGAGCTAGTTTTCTCTTCACTTTTAATCTCTTATAACCAGTCTCTTGTTCAGATATGGTAACTTTCTTTACATTGTTTCTGAAGAGCTTATTCTGTTGACACTAACTTTTTTTTTTGCTACCAAGGACTTTTACCGATTTAGCATAATATTTCTGTCATATCTTCTCTTTAGGAGACTGTAACCTTGTCTGTCTGATGTTATACTTACTTTGACGCTTGTTCTTGTGTCTTCCTGCATCGACTTCTATGGCAATCATCTTTCTTTAGCCTTTATTGAGTCACTTCATTCTCAGGTCTAATACTCCACTATAATTTCTTAGACACTTTTTTCTACTCTGTTTAATTCCAAAACATTTCTACTGTAACAGAGGCCTCCCATTATAGAAGGTCATTTACAATTGTTATATTTCTAGCTTCTTACGTGTTTTTCTTAACTTATTACTTTCAGTTACTCTCAAAGTTGTTCATTTCGTTTTATCCTTATTTCTTGTTTCATTCAAACACTAAAGAAATATCCTTTCCATCTGTGTAATAAAACTTATTTTTACTCACATTACTACTTTTTTTTCTCTTGAGGATTCATTGAACTTTATGCTATTTCTTACTCAACTTTTTCTTCTGTGTAACTATATTCTTCATCTCTTTATCTTTCTCTGCACTGACTCTCCTCCAGTTCCAGCTGAGATAGCCATTGTTTTCAAATTATTATATAACTTTTATCTAGACGCGTTTGTTCTGTGGCTAGAAACATCGCTTTTTCTCCCTCCCTCTCTTTCTCTCTCTTTCTCTTTCTTACTCTCTCTCTCTCTCTTTCTCTCTCTCTCTCTCTTTCTCTCTCTCTCCTTACCTCTTTTACTCTTTCCCTCTTTCTCTCTCACTCACTCTCTCTCTCTCTCTCTCTTTCTTTCTCTCACTCTCCCTCTCTTTCTCTCTCTCTCTCTCTCTCTCTTCTTCTTCTTCTCTATTCTATGAAGGGATGCTGAGAAGTTCCTGGCTTCGGGTAAAAGAAAATACATGAGGATTAATTAATTATGATTTTATTCAACGCATTCCCCTCTCAGATTCACAACTTATTGTAGCGGTCCTTCAGTTTTTTTCTAAGTCTTGTAAACGAACTCGGATGCTACTTTTAGGATAGCACGCTTTGTACATTGTAAGCAGTTTCCTAGTTCTTCTAATTCACGAATCTCCGTCTTAATCCATTTTAGAAAAGGACTAGAGTATCTTACTACTGGCATGGCCCAAGCACCTTCCTAATCCTTCTCTTTTAGTCTGTGGAAGCATCATCATCATCATCATCATCATCATCTTCATCACCATCATCACCATCGTCATCATCATTATAATTAGATTATCAATTAAGAGTTGATAATTCTGGCAACATGTCGTGTCTCCTTTTGTATTCGCGTTGTGCGAGCTTACAGCACTCACTTACAATAAGGCTTGTACTTTCTCCCTTCTCAGAGCACATCCTACACTGTGGGGAGTCAGTGTTTTTATCAATGTGATATTTTGAGTAGTTTGTTCTGAGAACTTGTTCTTGAGCGCTGCACACTAATGCCTCAGTGAGCCCTGTTTAAGTCTCCTTTCTGCAGCCATTGCCAGGTTCTGTTTCAATCATTTTTATTCTTCAAGAATTGACTGTGCATTTCTTGTCCTGCCAAATTTTCTTCATCTGCTCTCTCTGGTCTTTCTTAAATTGTGTTCGATGTACGGCTTCGTTCACTTTTAAGGTTCCTTGCATTTTCACTGCTTCAATCATTTCTTCTTTACTCCCCTTGATATACCAAACCGGGCTATTCTCTTCCCTTACACAACCTTCACAACACACCAATCCCCGTCCTCCTTCTTTCCTCTTTACATACAATATTGACACATCACTCTTGGGGTCATTGTCATTAATTTGCGTGTTCTCCTGTCTATCTCTTGTAATTAATGCTTCTTCTGAGATACTACTGCTCCATATTTCATCAAAACAACCGCTCACGTGTTAATTGCTCTAATTTTATAGCAGTCATTTAGCTTCGATTGGTGCACAAGCCGAGTTCTCCTCAAATACTTTTTTCATCTACATTTCTTTCATCTTGTATTCATTCATCTTATCTCTTTCAATGATACCCAGGTACTTATATCCTTCCTCTCCGACTTTCTTTATAATTTCACCACTTTCCAGTCTGGTCCCATGGCTTTTACTGATTTTCCCCCTTTTGAGAATCATTACACCACATTTCTCGATCCCAAATTTCATGCCAATATCATTGCTAATCATTTTCACAGTTACCGTCAAACTTTCTCAGTCTTTGCGAATAACTTTAGGTTGTTTACTTTCACCCTGCCTAGCATGTACCCCACACGCATCTTTCTTAAAAACGCTCGTTAGTGGTATTATGCAGACAACAAATAGGAGAGGCGACAGACTGTCCCCTTGAAAGATTCCTCTTTGATATTTACCTCTCCCAGCTTATCTCCCCATGCTGTGAGTTCAGTTCGCCACGTTGTCATTGAGTTTTGTATTAACTTCAGGATATTATGGGAGACCTTAAGCAGTTTAAGGCATTCAATAATCCTTCGTTCCTCTGCTCTTACGTCTGCTTCCTTTTTGTTCCACTGGTAGTAGGTCGTTCTCATATAGGTAATTATAAATGCTGTTTGATATGATGCTCGTCATCAGTTTCCACATCAGTGGCAAATTGTTATCATTATTATTATTATTATTATTATTATTATTATTATTATTATTATTATTATTATTATTATTATTATTATCATCATCATCATCATCATCCTCATCATCATCACCACCACCACCACCACCACCATCACCACCACCTCCACCATCATCATCATCATCATCATCATCATCATCATCATCATCATCATCATCATCATCATCATTATTATTACTGTTATTATTATTACTACTACTACTACTACTACTATTATTATTTTAGCACTGTAAATGATAACATTGTCGTTGAAAATGCCATAGCTATTTATATCGTCAGCGTCATAAGTAACAACATTTTCAATGACGAAAACAGTGTCAATAAGAAAAGCAACAATAATGATGACTTGCAAGGTGAGAAATTGGATGTTGTTCAAAAGATGTAATTGATCTATAATTGAAATTAATTCTTTGTCGCCATCTTTAGAATTTTCGTTTATTTGTTACTTAATTTTTCATTTGTTTATTTATTTATAAAATGTTTTCTATCCATCTCCAGGCGAAGATCGAATATATCAAACACAGAATGGTCTGCAAGGTAGAGTAAAAATGATTTTTTCCGCTCAAATAATTACTAATGTGTAATTCAAAAACAATAACAATTTTAATGATAGTTTTGTCGTTTCAAATAGAAAAAAAAATTATAGACAGAACCAGAACAATTTTCGTTAGAAAAAAAATCATGATATATAATTTGACTAAGTGATTTTCAAAACTATATTAACACTAGCCTGTGTCTCAATTAATGATTGCTTTCGATATTGATAATTAACACATAAAATTCTTCAAGTAAAACCATGCGTCTGGTTTTGTGAAACGCCTATTTTTCACTTATTTATTTGTTTGTCTTTGCAGTTGTTTTAAAATTTTTATTGAATAATGTAAAATCGAAATGTAAAACACTTTGTTATTTCTAACCGAATAATTATTTGTTAATCGAAGGTAATAATAAATGTCAGACATATATGAAACTTGAAATAACATTATCACAGCAAATAATGGACGTTTGTTTCTCTACCTTTTAGTTGTTTATTTGAATTGTTGTTTACAGAAAATTTTTTATTTATTTCGTAGCATAGAACAATGAAGCATTTTCAAAAATACATAAATTCAAGAATTATTTTAACATAGATTGCGATATTACCGGATTAACAAACTAAAATGTTTGCTTTTATCCGGATTTATTGTCTTAAACTTTAGCTTTCGTTCTAAGCAATGCAGTATCTTCGTGTTAGGAATGTCAGATTTAATGATAACTGAAAAGTGTGACATATTCGGGAAATTTACTTAAACGCCAACTACTTCCAATGATAAATTACTTTACAACAATTTTAAAGCTTATTTTCTCTTCAGGACTCTGTAAAAGATACTATTGAGAGACAGGACTTATAATAATGTCACAGAGATTTCTGGCCTGTTCCATCTGTCTAGAAGTTGAGCGTACTAACAACACTTCATAAAACGATCGTCAATTGGATTTTTCTTGGTTCAGACTTACTTCTCAGATATAAAATAAGGTGTTGGATAAGGTGTACGTAATTAAATGCGTGTAAAAGGACAGTTAAGGTATTTAAATGGTTACTGTTAATCCACATTTATTAAAATGATAAATAACTGCCATTATACGTACCTCCATCAAATATGTAGGGATTTGTAAAGGTGCAATGGCCCAGTGGTTAGGGCAGCGGACTCGCGGTCATAGGATCGCAGTTTCGATTCCCAGACCGGGCGTTGTGAGTGTTTATTGAGCGAAAGCACCTAAAAGCTCCACGAGGCTCTGGCAGGGGATGGTGGCAAACCCTGCTTTACTCTTTCACCACAACTTTCTCTCACTCTTATTTTCTGTTTCTGTTGTGCTTGTAATTCAAAGTGTCAGCCTTGTCACACTGTGTCACGCTGAATATCCCCGAGAACTACGTTAAGGGTACACGTGTCTGTGGAGTGCTCAGCTACTTGCACGTTAATTTCACGAGCAGGCTGTTCCGTTGATCGGATCAACTGGAACCCTCGACGTCGTAAGCGACGGAGTGCCAACACACACACATGTAGGGATTTCATTTTCTTTAATTATATATTTCTAATGAAATCGATTAAAATTGATTAAAATTAACCTTGTAATATAAAAGGAAACCAGTGTCCCACCCCATTGGATCAAATGTGAAACACTCAGTCGAATTATATGGAAGTTTCTATCTCCGACTTATATTTTTCACTTGAGGTCAACAGAGAAGATTATAGATTAATACTGAAGCAGTAAAAATTTCTGAAATAGTTACAAACACTAAAGGACGCATCAGTAAGCGTGTTTTGTCTCGAATCCAGACTAAAACATTGGAAAAATAGGTATGACTGTCCTTCATGATATTCTAATCTAGTTTCCTAATATTTATTGGACTATATCTCTACAATGGTTACTGCAGTTGATAGTCAAATTGCATATGGGTACAGAGGAATTTGTTTTCTCCGAAACTTCACTTGTTTAAAATATCCTTGCATGAACGGCTGGTGGTTGCAGGCCGACCGTTGTTTCTGGTTCCTCTAGAAAATGAGAAAGCAAATGTCAAATCGTCGTAGATAATTATCGTGCGAGGTAAGTTGAATTCATTATTTATAAGTCAAGAAAATGCATGTCGCATAATTACTTATAGATAATGAATTTGTAATTTATGCTGGCCAACTTATAGTTTATAACAGTGAACTGTATTACTATACGGTATCTATTTACTGCAAGATGTGTTACTCTGTTGTGAGCTAAATGCCTTTGCATTGTCTTCTAACACTTTGCGTGGTTTCTGCTGTCCTATCGACTCTGCCCACTGAGGGAGTAGACATGTTCAATAGATATCACCGTTTATTTACTATTAGGTGTAAATACAGTATATATAAATATATGTGTATACCATAAAATTTATGTGAATATATATGAATATCTAAAGACAAACTACTCTCCAAAATATAGAGATCATTATAAATTTAATGCCATACTAAGTACCGAGTTCGATACAACTGACGCGGTTCTCCACTATGGCTGCAATCCAATGACTGAAACAAGCAAGAAAAAATTTTCTTTAGTAAGATGACAGTGAATTTTAGCATAGAACATTGGTTTACAAGCCATATGTTGGCAACCTACTCCATCGTCTACATAAAGGAGTGTTCTTCACTTAATATAGAACTAAAAACAAAAGACATTCTACTGCACTGGCAATCTACTCCATCTTTTACATAAAAGTGTGTTGTTTACTTAACATAAAACTAAATATAAAATATAAATGAAATAATTTGACTTGCTTTTGAAACTTTTAAAATTCTTTTCTAAACAAGACCAAAGTTTCATATACTGATCGGAAAAGGCATTTGTGTAAAAATTCTACTTATTACCATGGACATATCTATCAGGTCCAATGCCATCGTTTTTATGCAACCACCTCGGTTTTCCTATTTTTTATAAGACATTCTATTAATATCTTCGATTAGCAATTGAAAACTCTGACAAATGAAATTAAAACATTCTACACCATGCACTGAAGAATTACTGCTTAGACAGTACTCTATCTTCTATTTTACCAACCAGTTCTTGTCAATTCCGGTTTTTCAAATCAACTGGCTTAAATAATTTTGTTCTTTTCCATTAACTTTAAATTTATTTCATTACAATTAGGAAGATATCAATTTCGTCGTGTGTTTTTATATTCATTTAGAAACTATTACAAAACTAATTAATTTTGTCTTTAGCTCACAGCTCTGAAATGATTTCTGTTTTTTTTTTTAAGCTTAGTTGTTTTCTGTTTTTTAATGTTAGTTGTTTTCTGTTTTTTAAGTTAGTTGCTGGTGCCGTTTCCTTTTTATATTTGCTGGGTTATTTCTTCTTTGGCAAACTGCTGCAGATACAGTTCCAAAATTTTCTTGGCAATGACAAGTTGTCTTGTCATTTTACAGAACCAATATTTCCGTTTCTTTAAATCCAAAGTTCGAATATTACAGGCGTCGAACTTATCTTTCATACCTCTATAGTTCAGAAGTTTCCAGCCATTGCGATGGTTTTAGTAGTGATAAGTAACGAAGGACATGTCATGATACTGCACATATTTCCACTTCTGGGTACGTTGAGATGCTCGAGACAGTTGTTAAGCCCTGGATGGATGAAGTATGTGTTTCAAAAAAACTCAGCATCTTCTCACTAAGTCAATATAGGTTAAATATACATGTCAGATGGTCTTTATGAACACGTAACAACAACCTGTGGCTTCTGAACTCGCCAGATTTAAATCTTATGGACTACTAGTTTTGGGGTATTGTCGAAATGGAGATTAATGGATGTCCTCATAATAAGGCCGCCATTGGTGCAGGTACGTCAACGACACCAGTCCCTGCATTAAAGCATTCATTGACTAATCTTATATTCATTGACTATTCGTATAAGAAGGCTTATCGAAACGTGCACAAATTTTTATTAAAACACATTTGGTTTTGCTAGATTAGAGTTGCATATTAAATTACTAAACATGTCCCCAAATGCCTCCCGCACAGTGTATATATGTATATATATATATTATATATATATATATATATATATATATATATATATATATATATATATATATATATATATATATATATATACACGCACACACACGCACACACACGCACACACACACACACATTTATATATATATATAGGCGCAGGAGTGGCTGTGTGGTAAGTAGCTTGCTTACCAACCACATGGTTCCGGGTTCAGTCCCACTGCGTGGTACTTTGGGCAAGTGTCTTCTACTCTAGCCTTGGGCCGACCAAAGCCTTGTGAGTGGATTTGGTAGATGGAAACTGAAAGAAGCCCGTCGTATATATGTATATATATGTGTGTGTGTTTGTGTGTCTGTGTTTGTCCCCCCAAAATCGCTTGACAATCTTTGCTGGTGTCTTTACGTCCCCGTAGCTTAGCGGTTCGGCAAAAGAGACCGATAGAATAAGTACAAGGCTTACAAAGAATAAGTCCTGGGGTCGATTTGCTCGACTAAAGGCGGTGCTCCAGCATGGCCGCAGTTAAATGACTGAAACAAGTAAAAGAGTAAAGAGTAAATGTATTAATGCTATATTTGTACATTAATTCTGATCTTTCTATATACAACCAAATGTCTTTCATTAAAGTATTGGGGTTTACAACGTATTTGTGAAGCGTCGCTTTCTTTAGATATATCACTTAATTTCTTTTGCATTCACTTTTCCTCGTAGAAATAACATTCTTTATAGTTTCATATTTAGAAAACCTTATTAATTTGTAAGAAAACATTTTGCAGAGAATGACAGTATACATACGGATAATGGACAGTAAAATTCTGAAATATTTATTAATTTCCACCAGAGACCTGAGGTCAATAAAATTTTTGTTGAACAAGTATAAAATTAATATATATATATATATATATATAATTAATATCAACTACTGAAATATGGTTGACATTTCTGAATGAAGAAAAATGCTTAATTGTCAATAACTTGTCACTTTTGCAAAGATTTTCTTCAATAAAATTCTCCTTTCAAAACAGAGAAAATGCTTGTTTCTAAAATACAATAACATAAGCTATTATTTTTAGAATAAGTATTTTTAGTCTAAAATATGACACTAGAAGCATCACATTAGAACTGCATTTCTGTTTGTTTGTTTTCTTGCTCTGTTTTTTTTTGTTTTTTTTAAATTAAAATCCCTCTTAAGAAGTAATTTTACGCTGTAAAGAATTACTTCTAAATATCAATAACCGGTTCAAATAATCTGTCCAATATTAATAATAAAATCCAAATCCGAAGAAAATTTTTTACTAATATGATAGACATAAATAAAATAACAAATATCACAAATATCAACAAATATCATTGAAAAAATTGCAAAGCAAATTTCTAAGTTCGTTTCAACAATCGTTTTAGTATATATTACAAAATGACAATATGGCATTACTAAGGGTGTGTATGGTGCGACATAATGATGATAATAATAATAATAATAATAATAATAATAATAATAATAATAATAATAATAATAATAATAATAATAAATGCCCGGATACAGTACCAGGCTTCTGATCTTAATTGATTGGAAGTGTTATCATGTACATTGTTTGTCTTGGTATAAAAGAGGGGCTACAGCAAATATTCTGCTTAATACCACAGATTTGCTTGTCAGATGTTTGACCTTAACCAATTGAGCATGTCCCTTGGTGGCTGACGATATGTGAATCTCTGATCATGAGCAGAAGTAGTGGGGGAGCATCATAGCCATGTGTTGAGAGGAATTCTCTTGGGTTTCAATAATTCACCTTTGGAAACATGGGTGTTTTGCTCAACATCCTTAAGCAAACCTTATTCAGGGACCTTTTGAGCAGGATGGGCTACTCAACCTGAAGAAAATTCTAACTGGGCCCCACCTGTGAGGTCATGCGCTGTTTATCTTAATATGAGATCACCATGTCGCGCACATATGGTTGTGATGCATGCGCCTGGTGTACCCTTATCAGACGGGTAGTCATGATGGGTATAATGGGCTTCATATATTTTACCCCAGTGTAACTTTGATGGCATGCCCTGCTCTCTCACTCAATAATAATAATAATAATAATAATAATAATAATAATAATAATAATAATAATAATAATAATAATAATAATAATAATAATAATAATAATAATAATTTTCCTACTGTATTCTCCAAATGGACAGACAAACAAACATCTCAAGAAAACTTTGATATATTACCCAAATACGTAAACACACCTATTATTGCAACAACACAATTCAATTCAGAAATTCAAAAATTCAACGACGTGAATATCAGTATATATATTTGTGTGTATATATTGGGTTGGCAACTAAGTTCCCACCGTTTTTTTAGATTTTGGAATTTATTGTGTTTTTAAATTTTGGAATTTATTTTCTTCGAGAATTCTATTTTTGAATCATCTTGGAATCTATTTTGTTCTTTGTTTTTTTTTTCTAGTTAATTTTAGTTAATTTTTGTTTATTAAAATCATTAAAATGGAATGTCAAGTTAAAACGAGCATTTTCGACACCGCCTTCTTTTTGCTTTTAATCAAGGTTCTAAGGTCGCAAAAGCTGCTCGCGACATGTGTGCTGTGTATGGAGAGGGTGCCATAGCTGAAAGAACTGCTCGTGATTGGTGTGTCAAGTTCAAAAATGGAAAATTTGACCTCAAAGATGCACCTCCTTCTGGCCATCCAGTTGAGTTCGATGAAGAGCGATTAAACCAACTTTTGCACGAAAATGTTCGTCAAACGACAAGGGAACTAGCAAAGAAAATGGAATGCTCCCACACTACTATGGAGAAGCATCTTCACTCTATGGGAAAGGTTCAGAAGTATGGAGCATGGGTTCCGCATGCTTTAAGTGACAACAACAAAAATCAACGAGCCACAATCTCCGCTGGTTTGCTTGCTCGTCACTGCTCAACTCATGGACACAAGCAACGATTACTTTACCGAATCGTTACTGGCGACGAAAACGGTGGCTGTTACATCAATATGAAGCAGCGTAAGGAATGGCTTAGCCCCAGTAAACAAGCGACACCGTGCGTGAAACAAGATCTCCATCCACGTAAAACGATGTTGTGTGTATGATGGGACTGAGAAGGCATTATCCATTACGAATTGCTAGAACGGAACCAAATGGTCAACGCGGAACTCTATGTTCAACAGATGAAACGACTCAACACGGCCATTCAAGAGAAAAGACCTAATCGGCAGCATGGAGTTCTTCTGCTGCACGACAATGCCCGCCCTCATATCGCCAATATGAGCGAGGAAGCCATTCAAACGTTTGGCTGGGAAGTGCTGCCACACCCGCCGTACTCTACTGATTTGGTACCAACAGATTTCCACCTCTTTCGATCTCTTTCAAATGCTATGCGCGATGTTTCGTTCAATACTGATGCAGAATTGAGATCTTGGTTGGATCAATTTTTCGAGTCGAAATCGGGTGATTTCTACCAACGAGGTATTGAAAATCTTGATGAAAGTTGTAAACAACAAGGATGAATATATTATTGATTAATTAGTTGTTATTTTTTATTAAACCTTTTAAAAAATTTAAATTTAAAAAAACGGCGGAACTTAGTTCCCAACCCAATATATATGTATGTATGAGTGTGTGTATATATGTGTATGTATATATATATTATTATTGTTGTTTTTCTACCAGTAATTACAAATAGAACAGGTTGAATTGCTTCTTTTCAAGGCGGCGCTCTCAGTGACCACTGGTTGTAATAAACACGTTTGACCTCTGCTGACCCAAAGGGTGCGAAGATTCTTTTGTCTCTATGGCTGACCTCCCCACCATCTGCCGAATCTATTTATAAACCTGTAGAGTATGATCTATTCACCATACTGCTACCCAACTATCCTCCAACAATGGTAGTGGTGGTGATGGTGATAATAACATGCTGCAGCTGCTAATACTAAATACTACTAATACTACAATAATAATACTACAACTACTACTATTATGACAGCACAGGAATCTGAGGCCCAACTACCACCCTTACAACTACCCCCACCCCTGCTACTGTTGCTGTTACTGCAACCACTGCTGCTACTACACATAAAAAACAATAATATCAGTGATATCAGTGATGATAATAATAACAATAATGAAAGGAAACAGGTGGAGCCTCCTCATGGGCTGATTAATGATACATCTAGTGATGGTGTCACAATAAAAACACTGGTAATTGTGCAACCTGATAATCGCTACCTCATATGAGTGACAATGAAAAAACAAAATATTGTGAATAATGGTGGTAATGAAACTGAAGTCAATGATGGTGACAGAGTTACATCCGGTAGGCTCGGAGATTCTGGTCTGGCTCCAATCTGTCGATATCCAGAAAGGGACCACCACACGCGGTGTAGATGGGGGAGCCAAATTAATGCTATGGTCATGGAGTGTTACTACCTGGGCAGCCCAGTAGATGAAAATGGTACTCAAATTAGGGGTTACAGACAACGCATGTATGATCATTAGAGAGAAAAGGGATTGTTTCAACTCACGGAACAGAGATTATGTGATCAAGCTAGAGCTTGAAAAAATTGTCGGTTTACAGAAGTAAAGCTCGAAGCTATCAAAAGACGGGTCATAGAAAATAGCAGCTGAGATAACAATGAAAATACAGTTTTTACTAATAAGAGTAACCTCATAACACATGAAAGGAGCAGTGGTAGTTTACGTGATGAGAGACATATAGTTTATTTTATGTTATCTGTTATTGGTTATACTTTATTGTGTGGTGCGGTGTTTATTTTTCTCTTGTTTGTTAATGAATAGGCATGTTTTTATTTGCTTATTTGTTTGTTAATAGAGGTAAAAGTTTATTTTATGTTATTTGTTCAAGTTTTTATGGTATTGTGTTTGAAACGTTATTTTGGTCAACATAGGAGGGGTGTTTTAAAGATATGATTGTGGGTTTGAATGTGAAACCAAATAAAAACATAATCACTATAAATGGTTTTTCCATATTTGAGTGATCAAGATGTGGTTATTGAAAGCTTAAAGATTCTTATATTTCAATGTGGAAACGATTCTCTAATTATATTTCCAATAATATATACTTCCACTGAAATAATCTAAAATCTTCAGTTAATTTTACAAATTCTTAATTTAACGATCAGTAGACTATCAACTTTGGATATAAAAACCATAACATACGGGTGTGTATAATATATATATATAACGAACGAAAGCGCTAATAAGGGATTATCCAAAATTCTGACTGCCTCCTTTTTCTCAATATATACATATATATACATATATATATATATATATATATATATATATATATATATATATATATATATATATATATATATATATATATATATATATATATATACATATATATACATACATATATATATATACATATATATATATATATACATATATATACATATATATACATATATACATATATATGTACATATATATACATATATATATACATATATATACACATATATATATACATATATATATACGTATATATATATATATTTACATATACATATTTACGTATATATGTATACATATATATATACGTATATATATATATATATACATATATACGTATATATATATATACATATACATATATACGTATATATATACATATATATATATATACATATATATATACATATATATATATATATATATACACATATATACATATATACATATATATATACACATATATATACATATATATACACATATGTATACATATACATATATATGCACATAATAATATAGGGTAAGATTAATTAATTAATTAATCGATTAATTAATTGTTTAATAATTAATAATTTTACCAAGTAGTCAGTACGTTAAAATAACCTTTATAGGTGAATTTTACAAAATATTCTATAATTATATACATAAATATAATTATAATCAGGGGTCAGCTCATTGCTTCGCCACGTACCGAAATTATATATATATATATATATATATATATATATATATATATATATATATATATATATATATATATATATATATATATATATATATATATATATATGTATATATATACACTCTCCAGGCCAAGGATATCTTGATTAGATTAAAGGCTACGTTGTCGTAAGGAGGTACATGCTGACGCAAAGATTCAATCTGATTGAATCTTTTAGTTAATATGTACCAACTTGCGACCATGTGGCCTTTAATCTAATCCAGATATCCTTGGCCTGAATACTGGCCGGCGGTATACACCTCACTTGGATTTTACCACTTGTGAAGTTCCACACGTTATGAAACGTATGTAACCCGGATTTCCCACACTCCATTCCATAACTCTTGTATACTTTTTAGCACCCTCGGCAACTCTGGTTGCCTACCGAGGAATATATAAAGAACTTTTTTCAGCTCATCGTTGTTCGACACAAAAAAAAAGCCCAATCTTCCGTCTCAATAAATCACTATTGTTACTGAAAGTTGTTGTTTTTTTTTAATATTCACTATGGATTGTTCGAAGCTATCTTTCTTCCCACACCTCGATCCCTGGTTCTTACATATTTATATATATATATATATATATATGATATGTCTTATATAAGTGTTCATATTTATAAATATGTATTATATATATAAACGTATAATAAATATATATATATTACATATATGAATTAGCCATATAAACATATACATGTCTGTGTGTATTGTATATGTAAATATGTATTTTAGGTACATATTATACATACATAAAACAAAACATACAAGTCTGCACACATACATACAAAAATACCTTATTGTTGATGTTGAAATCTCAATGAAGGAGCCTTGGATCTAGGTTAGAAACCGGCTTTTTCTCTTTTGGCAAGAAATCTTGAAATAAAACGGAATAATGACATGCATACATATAAGAGAAACTTTGAAGGGAGTTGAAGAATATATATGTTCAAAACTTTATGGCAATAAATATTTAAGTGCTAAAATTTTTCTATAGATATATAAATACGATTGTTATTTCGTGTGCGTTTTACAATACCTTTCTCAGTGCATTAATTTGTTCAGATATCGATAAATGTTACCAAATTCTAAGTATACGTACAATTACACAAGCACATACACTCGAACACATTCGTATTCATACAATTATATACACCATCGTCTCTATATAGTTTTTTATTTGTTATAATGACTTCAATTTTCTGTGAGACATTCAAACATAATCCACGTGCATACAAGCATAAGTACATACATATATATGCATACATACATATATGCATACGTAAGATCATACATACTTGTGACTTTTGAGATTTATGGTATGTTTGCTTGTGTTACTGTACCTGTCTTTGTAGGTAATTATACTACCACTCAAAAACACAGTGTTACGAACACAAAATACGCACACACTAATACATGTGCGATTTTATACATGCTTGTGCGCATTTGTGTGTATATATCTCTGTATATTAGTGTAGTGTCTGTGAATATATTTATAGACTTGTACTTGTTTCCATATACACGTATATGCATGATTGATGCATGTAATTTTATTTTAGGTATTCTGCATTGATAAATGCAATTTTTATGCACTGCATTTCGCATTTCTACTGTATAATCTGTGTGTGCCTAGTTTATGAGTTTACTGAAGTAATGACAGAGAATAAATATCGGTTTTCTCAGGATTCTTAGCCTTTATTTTGATACCACTCTAACCAAATTACAGGTTAGGAAAACACTGCGGAAAAGCAATCTTATTTGGCTATTTAATAAACTGTTGGAATGTATTTGATTTATCTGGGATTCTTGAATATGAACGAGTAACACCATATTTACAGATTTGTTCTTGATTTATTCTAGAAGTCAAAGAAATCAATGCTGAAGACAATCATCTTACGGTGAAATATCGATAGATATCAAAGCATATAATGCTACTCTGAAAGAAGGTAGGAAGCTGTTACCACAACTAGAATGGCTGTTTTTATTAAGCGTTGTGTTCAATGCGTTCCTTGGAAGGAAACTCCCACTGGATACTCTAGCATTATTTTCTCCTTTATCTGGAAAATCTTCTGTAGTTTGGTAGCGAAATAAATGGCCAATGTAAAATAGTTTCACGTGCGTGTTGAAAAGAAGAAAGACAGAGAGGAGGTAAGTGAGAATAAAGTAAACGAGAGAAAGAGAAATACGAAAAGGAAGATATAAATGAAAATAGGAAATGTTCATATAATTTTCCTCTTCGAAAATCATCGCTCCGCCTTTTGCCTCAAAAGCGTTTAGTCGACAAATTTATGTTCTCATATTCTTTCTACTTCTCCCTCTTACTCTCCTCATACTCTCACTTTCTCCTTCTTCGCCTCATACTCTCACTTTCTCCTTCTTTTATATCTCCTTTCTCTTTGCATTGTACCCCGTCGCCTTTGTTCTCCTCTCTTTAATCCCGATGTCCACAACCGTTTTCAGGTAACTATTTCATGTTCGTAACCAATCAAAGAAATAACTTTCAAATGAATAGTTGACAAGGTCATTTGAGCATCAGAGAAATTTGAAAGAGGAATGACGCTCGTAATTGGATAGAAGGTACATGCCGTTTACGTGACCTCGGAAAAATATAGGCTTGCCAATTGTTTAATGAAAGAGAACGACACGGTGAAATCTTAAACTTGGCTTTTATATTTCGCGAAAAGAAACTGGATAACTCGCAAAAGAAAATATATAAACAATAGCATTTGGTTATAAAATCCACAAAGTTTAGATTTCGACTCTTTATCTATGGAATTCATCAAGTAAATTAGAAACAAACAAGCAGAAATCTTTATTGTTATGATTCATGTAAAATAGTCAGTGAAGAATTTTAATACATTCTTTTGATAGAGTTAATAAGTGCCATGTAGAGAAATCATTGAAATGTCTCCTTCGGAAACACTTTTTAGTTTTAAATATTTAACGAGTTAGAATTTGAGACTAAGCTTAGCTGGCTTTTCGCACACTAAAGACTCTGATTTTGATTTTAATAGTATTCGTATTAACGGATATGTGTTGCATAAACGGTAGAGAGGTGGATTAAAGGCTTTGCGATATATAATTACGTCTCTTTGAGTTCTTCAAATCTCGCCACGGTATTCTTTCCTCTCATCCTTCAGGGGCAGACAAACAGACATCTGTAATACACTGGAGTTGAATTAATCCACAATGCCCTGTTCCTAAACCACTTGACCTTGTATCAATATTATTCATGTCATAAAATAAATTTAATTTGAATTATTTTTTATTCAAACAATACAAAAATAATTTTTATTAAATGTAACTCAAACTATAAAGGAAACATTACATAAATTTACATAATGTTGATTGTTTTAAAAGGTTTAAAAACTGTGATTAAGGGAAGGGCTTAATTGTATATTTTGTTTACGTTTTTGAATTTTTGGGCTTCATTTTCTTTATCATTTTTTCTTTCAAATATTGATTTCAAATTTTGGTACAGGGCCTGCCAGTTCGGGGGATAACACAAGTCAATTACATCGGGCCCAATGTTCAACTTGTATTTATTTGATCGACCCCGAAAGGATGAAAGGCAAAGTCAACCTCGGCGGAATTTGAACACAGAACATGAAGAAGGACGAAATGCCGCTATGCATTTTGCCCGGCATGCTACCGATTCTGCCAGCTCACCACTTTAAATGACATGCCACTAGGCATTTTTGTCCGATGCCATAATGGTTCAGCCAGCTAACCGACTCCCTTTTGCAGATATTAAAGTAATAGTGTTAATATAACATATGCGGCAACTGAAATTTAAATTACAAAACCTCGACCTAACTATATCATGAAATTAATACCTCAAAGTTAGAAATTTGTGTGGAAAGGCGTTAATCGATTAAATCAACCCAGAGCAACCTATAAGGATTTGAATACAAGTGTCGAATTAAAAAAGTTACGGCGATTATGAAACATGTTTGTAATTCCATTGTTAATTGATACAAAACATTTACAAATTATCTATAGACGGAGACAAATGCTGGTTAAAAAAATAATAACACTTGTACCAGTAATTATGCTTAGCGCATTCTTACACGGCATTTATTAACCTTCAATATTTCTGCTTACGTTAAGGCAGCGAGCTGGCAGACACGTTAGCACGTCGGGCGAAATGCTTGGTGATATTTCGGCTGTTTTCACGTTTTGAGTTCAAATTCTGCCGAGGTCGACTTTGCCGTTTATCCTTTCGGGGTCGATAAATAAAGTACCAGCTGCGTTCTGGGGTCAATCTAATCGACTGGGCCCCCTCCCCCCAAAATTTCGGGCCTTGTACCTAGAATAGAAAAGAATATTTCTACTTGCTTTCTAGGATGTACCTAATCGTTTTGTTTTTTTTTTCTTTTAGTAAAACGGAAATAAAATGATGGAATCTTAGCCATGAATAATAAAGATGATAATCCTTTCTATTATAGGAAAAAGGCTTGAAATTTTGTGGGGAGGGTATAGTCGATTACATCGACCCCAGTGCTCAACTGGTGCATATCTCTCATCGATTCCGAAAGGATGAAAGGCAAAGTCAGCCTCAGCGAAATTTGAACACAGAACGAAGAGACGGGCGAAACGCCGCTAAGCATTTTGTCCGGCACGCTAACGATTTTGCCAGCTCACCACCTTAACTACGATGACAATAATAAAGATTTTAGATTTTGCACAGGGTCAACAGTTTTTGAGGGGAGGGTAAGCCCCAGTATTTGACTGCTAATTTACCGCCTTAAACATTATAATAATAATTAGCATTTTTAACATAGGCGCCAGTCCACAAATAGCTTAGTAAATAGGCATAGTCGATAAAATTGACCCAGCACTTAACTAACCAAGGTAGAATTTGAACTCAGATCACAAAGAACCAGAACAAATACTGTATAGCATTCGATTCGATGTTCTTAGAATTCAGCCAATCCACCACTCTGGTTTTGCAGTCATTATGATAGGTTATTTGTCCTAGGAATGAGAGCAAATAACCTATCCTCATAAGGAACGAACATTTTCTGGTATATTTTACCCATTATTCTCTTATGTAGATCTGAAACAGCTGACAAAAACTATTTGGAATCAAATCAGCAATGTTTACATATACTAACTGGAGAACCAACTAAACCCTGCATGCAGATCCAAGCGTGACATAAAAATACGCTTGAGATTAGACAAGTATATTGAAGCTATTCTGGAGCGGTGAGTTGGCAGAATCGTTAGAGGTCGAGCGTGGAGGCGCGTGAATTTGCGGTTAGTATGTGGAACTCATCGATCTTAAGACTGTGGTTTCAATTCTTGCGTAGCTTTCTTGGGAAAACACTTCATTTCACATCGCTTCAGCTCACTCAGCTGGCAAAAGGGGAGTAATCTTGCGACAGACCGGCGTTCCATCAAGGTGGAGAATATTATACGCCATGGAAACCGGGAAACCAGCCCTATGGGTCTATATGACTCGGAAAGGATTTTTAGAAGTCAAATAGAATGACCCACAGTATTTGTTCTGACTCTCAATCCTATGATTTCATATCCCATCTAAGCCAACTTTGCCTCTAGTCCTACTGGGGTCGATAAACGCGCACCAATCCAAAGTGATGGGTTTTCATAACTGCAAAAATATCGGACCGGAGGCGTTGAGGTGTTTGCTCCGGATCTTTGCATTCTGAGTTCAAAACCTACCATGTACTACTGGTAGACTTAATCTGTCATCCGGCTTAACGCCACTCCCCTGTCACCATGGGGATTTTGAGCGACGGAGTTCAATCTGCTGCAAGCATACTTGTCATGTCTCCGCTTTAAGAATACTTTCCTCTCTCTATCTCTCCCACAAGTCTTGGGGCTCCTGTAACTGCAGTGGCATAGCTAGAGTGTGAGCTGTCCGGGACAGCCCTTGAGTTTACCGCCTCCTATACAGGTATACACAGTAGGCCCAAAAGTGCCGTTGTATAAAAGCGCCTCCATCCCCCTTCCTTGTACATCCCTGTGTGACTGGTTCATGGTATTGCCTTCTTCTCTTGGCTGAAACATAAAACAAAAGAAGAAACAAAAACTGAAACTCAAATAAAGTGAGATGAAGCGTAAAGACCCCCTTCGGTCAAGAATAACCATGGGTAGAAAGTTCCACTCCGAGGTACAAGTCCGGGCGAGGTTGTTTGTGGAAGACCAGCAGTCGCCCATGCATACCAGCCTCCCCTCTCCACGCCACCGATGTTGTCCAAGGGAAAGGTAAAGGTTGACACAGCTTGGCATTAGTGATGTCGCAACTCATTTCTACGGCTGAATGAACTGGAGCAACGTGATATAAGCGTCTTGCTCAAGGACACACCACAAGCCCGGTCCGGGAATCAGACTCACAACCTCACGATTGTAAGCCCGACGATCTAACCACTGAGCCAGGCGCCTTCACTAGTGAGATACAGACACTAAAATTTGTCAATGATAATAGAACCACGAAGACAAATAATAAGGAGTACATTAAACAAAGATATAACAAAGATAGAAAAAAATAAAATTATATAAAGAAAAGCGAGACAGAAAATTTGAATTATTATTACAGACTAAACTAAATGCTAGAATAGCGTAAGTAAAAATGCAATGTAATAAACTGGAAATTAAGTGAATTGAGAAGGCTAGAAAATTCAGAACTCACTCAACCTAAAAGTGTCAATAGATACGATATGTTTGTTATGCGATCGAAATGGAAGGGTCCTGATACAGATAGAAAATTATTATAAAGTAACTGTAGCGCGTTTTGGAGAACTAATTGGAAGCGATAAAACATTTGGTACCGAAGTCACGTTGAAGATATAGCATGACGAGAAGTGTATGAAGTTGAAACGGTGTAGGTCACTTGAAGGTCAAACACGAAGCAAATCCTCCCAAGAGTCAAACTACAAATGATCGATTACTGCTCCGGCTGAAAATTCTTTCTAAGCAAAAAATCATTAGGTCAAGATGCCTATTTGTTAGAAGAGATTACGAAGAAAACAAAGGTTTAGTGGCTAGCTGCAAATGAGGCGGTTACAGAACTTTCGAAGAAAAGTGTGCAAGATCTGTAAAAGGAAGGAATTAATAAAACAACGTGTAGGTGTGAAGTGAATACCTGTTTGCCTACATGGCATGTTTGCCTACATGGCATGTTTGCCTACATGGCATGCTTGCCTGCATGTTTACCTACATGGTATGTCAGATCTGCATGACTGCCCAGTTTGAATGGTGCAGGTGTTCCAGAGACGAAGGACTTAAGATCGAATGTCGATGGTTAAATACAAGTCGGTCGATTCAGTAAGCGGGGACCCACCCCGGTGAGTAGGGTCCGGTGTGCAGAGCTTTCGACTGGAAGGGCTTGCATAAGTAAGGTATTTGCAAGTTTTTAATTGTTCGTGGGGGACACAAATCACTTCTTTGTATAAACAGAGGACAATATCAATATGAGTGTTTGTCTGTGTGTGAGCGTAAATAATTTTTACAAGGCGGCGAGCTGGCAGAAACGTTAGCACGCCGGGCGAAATGCTTAGCGGTATTTCGTCTGCCGTTGCGTTCTGAGTTCAAATTCCGCCGAGGTCGACTTTGCCTTTCATCCTTTCGGGGTCGATAAATTAAGTACCAGTTGCGTACTGGGGTAGATCAAATCGACTAGCCCCCTCCCTAAAAATTTCAGGCCTTGTGCCTATAGTAGAAAAATAAATAATGCTTTACTCTGTGTGCGTGTGTGCACGCGTGTGTGCACGCGTGTGTGCACGCACGCGTGTATGTGTGTGTGAATATGTATGTTCTTATATGCATGTTTCAGTGCACAAGTGTAAAGAACAATTCGGGTACAAATGAGATGCTAGATACATCGAGGATGAGGTTTGGGATCTAGACTTTAGATTATAACAATGTAAAAATCAGTGAGATGATAAAAGAAAACCAGAAGAGTTAAATTAAAACAGAACTCATAAATTATGCTCAAGAAAAACTAGAGAGGTTATATTTACAATGACTTTTTTTCCTATTC
This sequence comes from Octopus bimaculoides, assembly GCF_046866305.1. Taxonomy (NCBI): domain Eukaryota; kingdom Metazoa; phylum Mollusca; class Cephalopoda; order Octopoda; family Octopodidae; genus Octopus; species Octopus bimaculoides. The sequence goes on from NC_142928.1 coordinate 135,160,645, forward strand.
AACTGGACATTTAAGAGTTGAACCAAGATGCAAACCAAACAATTCCTCAAAAGTTTTAAACTAAAGACAGAAATTTTAGTCGCTTAAGGTTAGTGTCGAATCAAGAAACTCTATCAAAGCGAATGTTTATGTGCGTAAACAAGCAAGACCAATAATAACTCTCCTCATTTCTGGCTTAAAGATTTGTTGAAAAATAAAACTTATCCCTGATTGAGTAGATAGCTTTTATTGTTGTTTAGACTCAAGGCAACCCTGATCGATCAGACCTATGAGAAATGGCAATCCATCTGTGAACATCGTATGTGTGTTTGTTTTTTTCTTTGTCTAGTGTAATCCAAACTGATATTCCGTGTGCCCTTCCTTTTGAAGACAGTTGGGTATGGTTTGAGAAAGATTTTGCTGGTATTTCTAGCAAACTGAGTGACTACGTAGAGACTGCCTCGTTGGTTTATGTAAATAGTTATGCATATTTCAATTGGACAGTCTACAGGCACTTTCACATCAAAACAAAAAGAATAAATAATGTTAATGCTAAACAAATCCGATATGTACAGCAACAATACAGCTACGATTCTTTGAAACATGCCTGTCCAGACTGACAAGGAAATCGAAGCGAACGTCAGAGACATTATTATGAAAGAAAGGAAAGCTTATAGATTTTGATAGACATCTCAATCCTTTCTAATCAAAACATTCCTCAAAAAGGAAGTTGCGAAGCTATCAAACACAAGGGCTCCAAGATGGGAGTGGGGAGCAGGATGAGAAGATGAAAGTAAAAATCGCACAAATAATAATTGGTCTACTGGGTAAGCCAAAAACGTGTAAACGAAAACATAATACTAGAGATCATAACTTTATATACAATCATAAATATAAGCTTATACGTAAGACACTTTCAGTTCAGGTCCTTCAAAATATGCATTCTGCATGTTACCTTTCAGTAGAATAAAGCGCTTCGGACATCACATACTCTATATCAATGCTTCCCAAAGTGGGCGGTGCCGCCCCCTGATGGGTGAAGGCAGTGGAAAAATCTATATGAGTACTAAGGGAAAGGTAGGCAGTAAAGAGTAATAGTTGCATCTGTACAGTTTTGGGAGGCTTTTTAGCCTTAGTCTCCTCGTTTCAAATTTTGGCACAAGGCCAGTAAGCTCGGGGGAGAGCTCTAAGTCGATTACATCGACCCCAGTGCTTAACTGGTATTTATTTTATCGACTCCGAAATGATGAAAGGCAAAAGTCAACCTTGGTGGAATTTGAACTCAGATCGTAAAGCATTTTGCCCGGTAACGATTCTGCCAGCTTGCCACAGCGGTATCTGAGTTCTGAACATAAGGAGCTGGAAGGGGGTCTTCACAAATTGTAAAGATTCCGCCAGCTTGCACATATTTAAACTTGAAAAAGTTTAAATGTAATTCTGTGATAAACTATTTAACCACCATCTCAAATACGATGACAATCACAGAATCAACAACATGAAGTATAAAAATGGTCTCAAGTTTTAGCACAGGGTGAGCAGTTTTTGAAGGGAGGGGTAATCAGCTATATCGACCCCAGTACTTGACTGCTACTTATTTTATCGACCCCGAAAGGATGAAAAACAAAGTCAGTGATAGCGGAATTTGAACTCAGAACGTTAAGACGGATAAATGCCGCTAAGCATTTTCTCCGGTGGGATAGAAGTTCTATCAGCTCACCACCTTAACATGAAATATAGTAAACATCGAAATGCAAATAAGTAAATAAAAAATATGTATACCACCTCGTGTAAAGTATAAACAACAAACTCGTATAATTTTAAAACATTACCAAAATAATTTCCAATTATGACATAACCACCACAAGGTCCAGTCCTTGCTGCGGTATGGTGGCTTTATGTTTTAGTGACACAGAGATATTCCGGCAAAACGCTCGCTCCTGGTGCCGCCTCTCATGCTGAACCGGTCAAATGATAAAGGCCAGATTAATATGTACCAACTCTCTCCAGAGATTAAAATGGGTTTATGTAGAGCCAACGACCTTACAGAAGTATTGATGACAATTAAAAGCAACAGGGCCTGGGAAAGAAAGGCCTTCCGTCGAGGAAACAAAACCCAAAAGGGAGGTGAGAGAGAAGCAGAGTTGAAAACGCAAGATACCAACTGTAGAGAAACAAAAAGCACCGTCAAGAGTCGAGATCAGAGGGAAAAAGTTATCGGTGATCTATGTCCCACAGCGAAGGGTTTAACTAAATAAACATACATTTTATGAGTATGGTCATAACACCTGTAGATGTAGGCAACGTCCTAACTTGTAGGTATGTATTTATGCATACATATATATATATATATTGTGTGTGTGTGTGTGTGTGTGTGTGTGTGTGTGTGCATGCATGTATGTATGTATGTATGTATGTATATACGTGTATAAGGGATGACCACTAGGTGGACATCCAATATGCTAGAAAGAGGTCATCAACGACCCAACCACAAAGAAAAATAATGTTCGCCAGAAAAAAACTTCGCAAAACACCATAACAAGACAAAATGAGAAATATACAGAATAAAGAATTAGTTGTGTACCGCGGTTTCGAACATTAACGTTTTACTTACGTAACAACATCCGAGTTCTCATCAGCACAACCGTTCGAGAATCAATATAATTTGCAGAACTATACACGAATTGTCTTCATGAAATAAGATTTGCTCAGCCACTTGCCCGTTAATTTCACGAGCAAGCTGTTCCGTTGATCGGATCAAATGGGACCCTCATCGGCGTAACCGACGGAGTGCCACTATACACGACGACGAGGGTTCCAGTTGATCCGATCAACGGAACAGTCTGCTCGTGAAATTAACGGGCAAGTGACTGAGCACTCCACGGACACGTGTACAGTTAATCGTAGTTCTCGGGGAGATTCAGTGTGACACAGAGTGTGACAAGGCTGGCCCTTTGAAATACAGGTACAACAGAAACAGGAAGAGTGAGAGAAAGTTGTGGTGAAAGGGTACAGCAGGGTTCGCCATCACCTCCTGCTGAAGCCTCATGGTTCTCATTCCTAAAGTATTTTTCGATGTTATTATTATTATTATTATCATTATTATTATTATTATCATTATTATTATTATTATTATTATTATTATTATTATAGTAATAATAATGTAAATAATGTATAAGTGTCATCTGCTAATCTCATAATCTACTCAGATGTATAGAGATGTTTAAACTCGCACATGGACAGAGAAATCAATATTTGTGCGAACGTATAGAAGATATAACTGATGATCTTTGTTCTGACAGTTTATCGACTATGTGACGCACAACACATGAGAACAATTCTAGAGAATGCTGCAAAATCAGTTTGTTTTTCATGGCTATCAATGAAGGTGAAACCTGTCAATTTCTTTCAATAATGGCACACAACTCAAAGAAACCTTCAGAACCTTGGATTCTACGTTGCTGGTAATAAGTAAAACTACACGCAAGGAACTAGCTTGAAGTGGCTATAACAAGCTTCAAAACATCCAGTAATCAAGTATCTCAAAGGCAACAATTCTGGAATTCTTCAAGGCATTTATAGAGGATATCCGTCTCTAAGGAGTTGAAATCATTTCTCATCAAAAAGGAGCTTTAAGATCGCTTTGTTGCTATGTACACCAGGGTTCAAAATATCTCATTATGTGAGCGCAAGGCTGAAGAGGAGATTTATAGACACATCGTTTAACGTAGGTTAGGCTATGCTAGCCATTACTATCATGGAAAACATCATATTTTGGAAACTTTTGCACCCTAAAAGAGGACGAAAACCACTCAAGTACATTGACATCAATGGCAGCGACACGCAACATGAAACTGAAGACAAACCAAAGTTAATGTGGTACATAAACACGTGGCGCAGCATTATGAGATATGTCGCGGTTGCGGCTGTCCAAATAAGAAACAGAGACACTGAAAATATCATATAAAACTACTGAAGAAAAAAAAGCTCTTCGACTTTTCATCTTCCCTAAAATTTTAGACCTTCGGCCCACAGTGGAGGGATATATTATTATTATTTCATATACGCACAACAGCTTAAACTATTGAAAAAGATTTCCTAACATCGGGCTACAACAATTAACCCGAGATGCCAAGAAACTTTATAAGTACCCTAGATGTCGCTAATGATGCTGTTTTCTAGAGCTGCATTAAACTAGGCTTTATACCTATTTCGTCTATCCTGGCAGTGAGACTGCTCGTAAATGCTTTCTGAGAGCATTCCTGTTAACAGCTTCCATACTAATGGTAAGCAAATGATTGATCTATAATTACTAGCTATACTGTCCTCACTTTTGTCTTTCATAAGAAGTACTGTTCTCCTTCTTGTCATCAAACTATTTAAGCAATGCTGAAGTTGTTCTCACAGTTTCCCATGTATGCTACTCTTGAACTAAATTTGGTCCCGGGCCCTTCCAATTCGGCATTCTTCCTACCACTTTACTCATTAATACACGAGTTAGTTTTAGATCTGGCTGCTTCTCACTGACTACTTCTTCCTTCACTTCCTTTAACCATGCTGCATCTCCATTATGATTGACTGGCTTATCTCAGATATTACTCCAGAACTTTCTAGCTTCTTCTGCATTAGGCTTCTCATCTTCAGCACTTCTTTCTACACTATTTTCTATAAAATCTCTGTTGGTCTGCCTCAAACGATAAGGCGGCGAGCTGACAGAATCGTTAGCATGCCGGGTGAAATGTTTAACTGCAGTTCGTCCGTCATAACGTTCTGAGTTCAAATTCTGTCGAGGTCGACTTTGCGTTCCATCTTTTCGGGGTCGATAAATTAAGTATAAGTGAAACGCTGGATTCGATGTAATCGACTAGTCTTCTCCCACCAAAATTTCAGGCCTTGTGCCTTTAGTAGAAAGAATTATTATTATTATTATCATTATTATTATTATTATCATTATTATTGAGACGGTGAGCTGGTAGAATCGTTAGCGCACCAGGAAAAATGCTTAGCAGCTTTTCATTCGTCTTCGTGTTCTGAGTTCAAATGCTGCCGAGGTCGACTTTGCCTTTTATCCTTTCGGGGTCGATGAAATAAGTACCGGTTGAGTACTGGGTTCAATATAATCGACTAGTCCCCTCCCCATAAATTTCAGGCCTTGTGCCTCTATTAGTAGTAGTAGTAGTAGTAGTAAGGCGGTGAGGTGACAGAATCGTTAGCACGCTGGGGCGAAATGCTTAGCGGTATTCCGCCCGTCACTACGTTCTGTGTTCAAATTCCGACGAGGTTGACTTTGCCTTTCATCCTTTCGGGGTCGATAAATTAAGCACCGGTGAAACACTGGGGGCGATATAATCGACTAGACCCCTCCCCAAAAATTTCAGGCCTGGAGCCTTTAGTAGAAGGGATTATTATCATTATTAAAAAAGACAATCAAATAATGATATAGTTCTCACTATATAATATGAGATTAAAAATATAGAAACTTGACAAGATAAATTTCGGAAAGTATGCCAATAACTAAAATGATTTTGTTTCGTATGTTAATCACGAATTATTTTCTATCATTAAGTGTGTATATATTTCGATAAGTTGAACCCAATATTATCACCAAGAAAGAAGGAAAAATAGACGCAAAAAACACATTAATATACCGAGAACGAAGCTAAAATTGTTTTTCTTTTTTTTTTTCACAATACTTATTAGTTTGAAATATATTTACTCCAAACTGACAGTATTTTCTATAATTGTGATTGGTTTTGCTTTTATTGGACTTTTTTATACTATTATTTAGAGCTTTCAGAGTGGCCGAAAAGATGCTGCGAAGTGGATTGAATATCTTACAGTGTCTAGTTTTCTCTTTCTCTACTTGCTGAATTCGAAATTTTATGAGTTGGCCTTTCATACATCCGGGTTTTGGTGGCACAAAGCCCACAGCAAGTATTGAAATCAGTTCATCGTCAACACCCCTCCCCACCTATAATTTTGTGTCAATTGTTCCAGTCCAAAATAGCGACATATAAAGCTACAATAACTATAAAAATACTCTGATAGCTTTGACTTCATAGATTTGAGATTTGCATAATCTATGGTGTCTGATTGGTGGAGATAACTTACAGATGTAAGCATGGCTGTGTGATTAAGCAGTTCGCTTCGCAACCAAATGGTTTCAGGTTTGGTTCCACTCTGTGGTACCTTGAACAAGTGTCCCTTACGATAGTCTAGTGGGAACCAGTGCCTTGTAAGTGAATTTGGTAAACTGTATGTATAACTTGCTATATATAGTAACAAGGAGAATGGAGTGAACAGTTCGATATATTGTATAATTTTACAATTGTTTCATCAACATTTCACCAGAAGATTGTTGCTACAATATTGTCATATAATATACGAAATAATACATCATATCAGAATTAGCTTATCAATACCAGAAAATATCGACTCATCGATTTGCTGAATGAACCCGTATTTCATGGAATATATAAAGGACAAATAAATAAATAAGACAATACATCTTTGTGTCTCCAAAATCATACGTCTATTAATATCTAGTTTAAAGTCAATAAGGTGACTCATCACATCTTTCAGTACCTACTTTGTAATTCTTATAAAGAATTTATCCTATTTTAAATCTTAAATATATATATCATCATCATCATCATCATCGTTTAACGTCCGCTTTCCATGCTAGCATGGGTTGGACGATTTGACTGAGGACTGGTGAAACCGGATGGCAACACCAGGCTCCAGTCCGATTTGGCAGAGTTTCTACAGCTGGATGCCCTTCCTAACGCCAACCACTCAGAGAGTGTAGTGGGTGCTTTTACGTGTCACCCGCACGAAAACGGCCACGCTCGAAATGGTGTCTTTTATGTGCCACCCGCACAAGCCAGTCCAGGGGCACTGGCAACGATCTCGCTCGAAAATCCTACAGGAGCCAGTCAGGCGGTACTGGCAACGGCCACGCTCAAAATGGTGCATCTCATGTGCCACCCGCACAAGAACCAGTCCAGGGGCACTGGCAACGATCTTACTTGGCTTGCCGGGTCTTCTCACGCACAGCCCATTTCCAAAGGTCTCGGTCCGTAGTCATCGCCTCGGTGAGGCCCAATGTACGAAGGTCTTGCCTCACCACCTCAGCCCAGGTCTTCCTGGGCCTACCTCTTCCACGGGTTCCCTCAACTGTTAGGGTGTGGCACTTTTTCACGCAGCTATCCTCCTCCATTCTCACCACATGTCCATACCAGCGCAATCGTCTCTCTTGCACGCCACAACTGATGCTTCTAATGTTCAGCTTTTCTCTCAAGATACTTACACTCTGACGGGTATTCACATTGACATTACACATCCAACGGAGCATACTGGCTTCATTCCTTGCGAGCTTACGTATGTCCTCAGCAGTTACAGCCCATGTTTCACTGCCATGTAGCATGGTTGTTCGTACGCATGCGTCATACAGTCTGCCTTTTACTCTGAGTGAGAGTCCCTTTGTCGCCAGCAGGGGTAAGAGCTCTCTAAACTTTGCCCAGGCTATTCTTATTCTAGCAGCTACACTTTCAGCGCACCCACCCCCACTACTAACTTGGTCGCCCAGATAGCGGAAGCTATCGACTACCTCTAGTTTTTCACCCTGGAATGAGATAGAAGTTGTTTCCTGTTTGTTTGCAGTCTTTATTGCACCTGAACATCTGCCACAAACAAAAACTAGCTTGCTAGTTAACCTGCCTTTGATGTTGCTGCACCTCTTATGTGTCCATAGCTTGCACCGGGTACATCTTATAGAGTTACTACCTACTCCTTTTCTACATACTGAGCAGGGCCATCTACCTGAAGGGGTTTGTGTTTTATCTACCTTCCTACTTATTAGGATTTTGGTTTTAGCTAGGTTGACTCTAAGGCCCTTCAATTCTAGACCTTGCTTCCACACCTGAAACTTCTCCTCTAGTTCTGATAGTGACTCCGCAATTAGGGCAAGGTCATCAGCATAGAGGAGCTCCCAGGGGCAACCTGTCTTGAACTCCTCTGTGATTGCCTGGAGGACTATGGTAAATAATAGGGGGCTGAGGACGGAACCTTGGTGGACCCCTACCTCTACCCGGAATTCATTGCTGTACTCATTTCCAACCCTCACCTTACTGGCAGCATCTCTGTACATGGCTCGCACAGCTCTCACTAACCATTCTTCTATCCCAAGTTTCCTCATTGACCACCAGATAAGGGATCGGGGGACCCTGTCAAAGGCTTTCTCCATGTCAACGAAAGCCAGGTACAGAGGTTTATCCTTAGCTAGGTATTTCTCCTGCAACTGTCTCACTAGGAATAAGGCATCAGTAGTGTTTTTACCTGGCACGAATCCAAACTGCATCTCATCTAAATTGATTCGCTCCCTAATTAGTTGGGCTATGACCCTCTCTGTAACTTTCATAACCTGATCTAACAGCTTGATGCCTCTGTAATTATTTGTATCTAAAGCGTCCCCTTTACCTTTGTAGCAGTTGACTATGATGCTGCTACACCAGTCATAGGGTATGACTCCTTCGTGTATCACCTGGTTCGTAATACGGGTGACTAGGCTATAGCCAACACTGCCAGATATTTTGAGCATCTCTGCAGTGATTCCTGATGGGCCGGGGGCTTTCCCGGTCTTCATACTCTTAATTGCTTTATCTACCCTGGTACTATCAACTCGGATAGCTGGTCCCTCTATTGGGTCGACATAAGGCAGGCTCTCTTTCTCCCATTCATTCTCTTTATTAAGCAATCTATCGTAGTGGCATCTCCAGACCTCTTTCTTTGCATCCTCATTTAATGCAAGCGTACCATCATCCATGCGAACACATTTCTCTCCTACAACATCACTATTCTCTCTCCTACACTGTCTTGCAACACGAAATACCTCGAGTCTTTGGTCCTCACGGCGCAGAACATTGGCAAATCTTTCCTTATCTGCTTCCCCTCTGGCTAAATAAACCTGTCGCCTAGCCTCCCTTCTGGCACATTGGTACAATTCCCTGCTACCACCGTTCTTCCAGTCCTTCCAAGCCTGTTTCTTTTGTCTAATAGCCCTGTCTACCTCCTTGTTCCACCACCACGTTACTCTGGGTTGGGAGGGGACCTTACACCACCCACAAATCTGGTCGGTGGCTTTCAACAGGTTGTCCCGCAGAAATCTCCAATTGTCTTCCACGTTGTATGATGCTATATCCCCTTCTATTTCGTTAAATGCTTCAAGTAACTTGTCTCTAAGTCTCTGTCCGTTTGCAGGGTCTTTAAGCTTCCATACCCTTCTTCTCCAAGCCTGTCTAATTCTGGGCACCCATTTTGCCTTGATCCCAAAGTCGCTAACTACTAATCTATGTTGTGGGGTACATTCTTCGCCAGGGTAGGTTTTGGCATTTATAAGCCGCCCTCTTTCCCTATTTCTGGCGAGGATGTAGTCGATTTGGCTAGAGTGTCTGCCGGAGCGGTAGGTGACTAGGTGACTGGCAGGTTTCCTGAAGTTGGTATTGCAGACCATAAGATTGGTTGCATATATATATATATATATATATATATATATATATATATATATATATATATATATATATATATATATATATAGAATGATATAGATGAAACAACCACACCTGGGGGAGGGTGCTTTGCAAAATGTAGCACGGCCAATAGCAGGGATAGCGCGGCAAATGGCAGGGATAGAGACAAAAGTATAGGTAATAGTAATGGTTGTCGTAATAATGGAAATACTTGGTACGCCAATAGTAGGGGTAATGGCGGTGGGGGAGGCGGCAATAGGAAAAATATCATGTATGGGCCAAGACAACCGGTGCGGAATGGTGGTGGTGGAGACGGTGGGAATAAAATCATTACTGATAGAATTGCTAGTGATAGAGATAATATAGATGGCACGGATGTTAATAATAGTGAACGAAATAACTTCAAAGGCAATAATTGTAGTGGGAATGACGGCGGCAGAAACGGTAACGGGAAGAGTAATACTAATTCCAATGTTAGCGGTTATAATATTGGTAGATCCACATATAGCATAGGCAACCCTTATAAAGACAAAGCTGGGGCGGACACCCTATGGCTAATAATTCCCTTCGCCATGCAGATCAAAAACGACATAGTAAAAAGTATCTTCAATATAATCAATAAACACTTTGTAAAGGGAAAGAATAAATATTGGGAGTCAATCAATAAACGGACAATAAGAATAGGATATAGCTTAACACACAACCTGGCTGCAATAATCTCCTCAATTAATAATAAGAAGTTAGATAGCTTCTATACAAGTAGGAAAGATGGCATAAACAACACAACCTTATATGACAACTATGTTAGCCATGGGACGGATAATCGGGACGATAACAATGTGGATACTAATACCCACACTGGAAACATTAACATCAACACACGTGATGGGAGCAGTAATGATAATGATATGAATATCACAAGTAGCAATAGAAGTAGTAGATACAGCGGAGGTAAGAATCCTAACACTGCTAGCAACAATAGTAATGGGAATAACAGGGCCCTGGGGTTAAATGGAAACGCAATAAATGGCAGTAGTATAACAAATCCTAGCACTAATCACACTAACTATGGGCACCCAGGTAGAACTTGCAATTGTAGAGTAAAGGAAAGCTGCGTGTTCGGAAATAGCTGCATGAGAAGGGAAGTGGTATACCAATGTGTGGTAAACACAAAGTATGAAAACAGAGCATACGTGGGTGCGACTAAAAATAGTAAGAAACAAAGATTTAATTACCACTACTACACGTTTAGGAATGGGAACAGAAGGCATTCTACCGAATTAAGTAGCTACATATGGGAACTAAAGGATAAGGGCATCAATTTTAGCCTGCACTGGGAAATATTAGCATCCGCACCTGCATATAATAACAAAAATAGGAAATGCCTATTATGCATAAATGAAATCTTTTTCCTAATTAGGACCAAAATCCCGATTATTAATAGTTTGAAGGAAAGAAACGTTTCATGCCTTCACAGAATTGGATGTACTTTCTCTAAATTCAAGTAGAACCCAGGTCTAGATACCGCGCATGCTTTTAATAATACATATTTAAGTTAACCACTATTCTTATGCTAGGTTATGGCATATGTAACTCTGTTATCTACATACATAGATCTAATATAGGAAAATACCTAGTACTAGGACACCGCTTTTCGCTAGCGATAACTAATTATGCCCTGCTGACATTGGGAGGGCTAACACGTGATACTTAGGTGAACATATATGTGGGTACATAGATGTGCATGTGTATGTATGTGTATATATATATATATATATATATATATATATATATATATATATATATATATATATGTATGTGTATGTATATGTATGTATATGTATATTTATGTATGAGTGAGTGTGTGTGTGTATATATGTGTGGGTGTATATGTGTGTGTGGGTGTGTATATATATATATATAGCTACAGAAATTAGGAGGTAAACCTAGCTTGATATTAACATATAGGCAGGAAGACATACACTAGAAAATGGGTAGCACTGCAGGCACGGCCCCTTTATCAAAACTAATAGAAGTGGCTATGCGTATAGGTATATGTATATGTGTGTGCACATGTAGATGCACCTACATGTTGTTGTCGTTGGTATTGTTCTTGTTGCCGTTGGTCTTCTATTACTAGGGATACTCCTCCTGTATGGATGCACATGCATATCTATTTGCTTGTGAGTGCACGCGTGGATGTGTGTACGTGCATGTGCGTATGTGGTTGTGGATATCTGTATGGATGTGTGTACATATGTATGTATATATATGTATATATATATATGTGTGTATATATGTGTATGGGTATATGTGTGGGTATATGTATATGTGGGGGTGTATGCATGTATAAGTATGTGTGCGTGTGTGTACATCTAGTTGTGTGTGTGTGTGTGTGTGTATTTATGTATGTGTATATGTATAGGTGAGTATGTAGGTAGGTATGTAGTTGTGTACATACGGATGTAATGATAGTTGGCCACACAGTTGTGTATGTATGAATAAGTATGGGTAAATGTGAGGGGACATAATGTGTATAAGGATGTATATCTGGATATGTATAGATGAGAATGTATTTATCCTCATTGTTACTGTTGTGGCTATGGAATTAAGAGATGTGTGGCTGCGCGCATACATATGTATGTACATACACGCACGCATGAGAGTGAGTACGGGGGGGATTTACACAGCACACGTGTGTGTGGGTGGGGCGCAGGCAGGCTAGCATCTTGACCGGCCACTGGCTATCCAACCGTAGCTAAGCGTAGGCAGTTTAAAACAATAGTTGCCCAATTGGAAGGAGGAAGTTAGCGGTAGTAATCAACCCTCCCCCACTAGCAGCAGAATGGTAGAGCCGTTGGAAGAGGCAACAAGATATCTTACACCGCTAAGTTTGAAAGTTTGGCATATTATTGTTGTTGTTGTTGTTGTTGTTGTTGTTGTTGTTGTCACCGTCATCGTCACCTTCACTGTTATTGCTACTAGAACATTAATAACTTGTATAAAATGAACTTCTACATAGAACCTTCCAATATATACAGAAATGACACACACACTCAACAAAACCTCCTTTCTAAAAGACACTTCCAGCTTTCTAGATACGGCTAATAGAGCTGATGCCACAAACAACGTATGTGGTGGAATGTTTGCTTATAAAAACTTGTATATGCACACATGAGAGTAAGGGGACATCCGAGTAAGGCTGTGCACACGAACCAACACATATAGATGTGCATTGGAGTGCCTATAGCGATCTATCTATAATGTTTGTAGGCTTTTTGGGTGCCTTGTGTTTCTAAGGGTTTTTTGACATATATCTTTTCTATATGTTTGCATGTCCCATATGCTATACCTTCATTTATGTATTCTTTTTTACTACTATTATTATTTTTTTCCTCCTGTACCCTTATTTGTATTTTTTATTTTTATTTTTATTTTTATTTATATTTTGATTTCAATTGTATTTTTATTTTTATTTCTATCTTATTTTTGCTGTTGTTTTTCTTCCGGTCTCTACCACACCTCTGTTTTTACCTCTTGCTCTACATCTGTATGTAACCCTTTGTGAATCTCTGAAGAGGCCTAGAGGTTCGGGCATGTAACCCCATTTCAAAATGTCATCCGATAATCACTCCGGAAAGGAATATTCGGATAGAATGGGGTCTGCCAAAACTAGGCCGTAACAGCTGTAAGATTAAACTTCTGTTCATCCTCGAATTCCTTATGTACTTTGTACTTCTATATGTAAACCATGTTGGCAAAATAACATAGTCTGCCATGGACACCTGTGCTTTGGTTCTTTCTTTCTTTTTCTTTTCTTCCTCCCTTTGTCACTTTTGCTATGAATTAAATTAATGAATTCAACGGGATACACCGTCTGCAAGTAGTTGGGTTCAGCATATTATCCTCCATTTTCTAATTGTTACACAAATTTTGGGTAAAACCTCCACTTTTACCCGCTCCCATTGATTGCACCTAGTATAGCACTAGCGTAGCAATAATTGGGTACCCTCCCAGCAGTATACTGGATAGATACTATCCCTTAGTGGGTTGTACCCCCAACCCCTAACTCTCTCACGTTATATATATATATATATATATATATATATATATATATATATATAGTCTTACTTTATATATATATATATATAGTGAGAATTTACAAAAAAAAAACAAAAGACGAAGACGGGTGTGTAAACAGCAAACAGATGTATTAGTTTAACACTCGGGAAGTGAGAAAGTCTTTTACGTTTCGAGCCTACGCTCTTCGACAGAAAGGAACACAGAAATAAACACATGAACAAGCAAGAAAAAACAAAAACGCGAGGACGTGGAACAAGTAGTGTTATTGGACGCTCAAGAAAGGAAAGGAAAGAAAGAGGATTTCACGTTTCGAGCGGAGCACTTCATCAGAAATGTAGAAAAAGTCCAAAGAAGGGAAGACGGAGAAAGAAAATCGCCATCGATACACACGCAGTCACATATTGAAATGACCGGAAGGGAATGGGTGAAGAAAAGTTCTTCTTAGGGCAGGAGAGTGCAAGAGAAGGAGGTATGTGTGTGTATGTGTGGGTATGTGCGTGCGCGCAGGTCTATGCGTATGTGTGTGTGTAATGATAGCACGTGTGTGTGTGTGTGTGTGTGTGGTTGTGGATGTTTATGTATGTGTGTGGTTGAACTAGTGTCGCTTAAGGTCGTAGGAAGAATTTATAGTAAGAATTTTGGTAGGAGTGACTATCTGTTGTGTGTCTACCTACACATGTGCGTAGGAGAACGGTCAGTAGAAAGGTATTTAACTGATATATATATATTTACTATTATATATATATATATATATATATATATATATATATATAGTAATAAATATTTATTTATTACGATATATACATATATATATATATATATATATATATATATATATATATATATAGTAATAAATATATATATATATATTTATTACTATTATTATTATTATTATTATTATTATTATTATTATTATATATGTGTATATATATATATATATATATATATATATATATATATATATATATTTCTTACTTTATATATATATATATATATATATATATATATATTTCTTACTTTATATATATATAGTGAGAATTTACAAAAAAAAACAAAAGACGAAGACGGGTGTGTAAACAGCAAACAGATGTATTAGTTTAACACTCGGGAAGTGAGAAAGTCTTTTACGCTTCGAGCCTATGCTCTTCGACAGAAAGGAACACAGAAATAAACAGGGAGAGAAAATATAAAATTTTAGTGGCTAGCGATCTATCATAGTGAATGCCGGACAGAGGGGTCACACAAAAGAGCTTGAAAGAAGGGGAGATAATAAATAGAGGTGATCCCAAAACGGAGGTGCGCGTGTATGTGTGGGCGTGTGGAACGGGGATGGTGACCTTGACGTGTGCGTGTGTGTATGTGTTGGTGTGTGGATGATGGTGTAGGTGAAGGTAAGTGGTCAGTGCTGGAGCGTGCAGGGTGGTGTGATGTGGTGTGGTGTGGTATGGTGGTGTGTGGTGTTGTGGTGTGGTTTGGTGGTGTGCGGTGTGGTGTGGTGGTGTGCGGTGTGGTGTGGTGGTGTTGGGGTGTGGAGGAGGCGAGAGTGAGGGAAGCAAGGGTCGGGTGAAGTGGGATGGGATGCATGTGTATGATTAAACAACAACTTGAAGACCATTTTTGCGCATTTGGGGAGGAAAGGTACCCATGATAATAATGTCCATCTTCTGCCACTTCTCGTCCCTCATATGTATTGGAGTGCCATAGCTGTTAATTCCTCCCGGAGTTGACAGAATATAGCGTCAGTGAAGTACTATGGTCGACATTTGTAAATAAAATATTTTATATAGTACCAGGTACAAGAAATGAAGAATATATAAAGATATATCAAGAAAATATAGAATGACTTTAATAGAAATAGAGTGAAAGATAAAAGATAAGTGTAAGAGAAGCGGAGACAGAGATTGAATAACGTACATGGAGTGAAAATCTGACTAAATTATTTATTCATACCATTGGTTTCACACTGTTCTTTTTCATATTTCGTGTTTTTAAAAAAAGACATAATTCAAATCTCTAGATTTATCTCTAATGCATGGAAAATATTAATTGTTAATTCAGATTTTCTGCCAGAGGCAAAGAAAGGAAGTTAACAGATAATTCAAGATCATTATTGGTGATATTATTTAATTACAAATCTTACTTTCCTCGCCACAAACCTACCATTTTCTTGTTAGCTTTGGCAGAGTGTCGAATAAACATGCCTTCCAGAACTTACATCGTTCTAAGTTCAAATCCCACTAAGATTACTTTTATTTTGCGTAAGAAAAAAAGATGGAGTTAAAATGGATCGTCGTCGTTCACGATGATGAATAGTCAGTTTTTCGATCAATTGAATCCTCTGCTCATTAAATTAGCATGCAAATGACCTAACATTCCATATAAACGTGAAATGTACGCGAACTCTTAATGGAATTCTCACGTAGAATTTGCGTTACATGGTGTATGACAAGGCTGTGCTTTCGAATCACAGGTACACTCCATTCGATAGACTTCCGCACAATTTCTGTCCATCTAATTCCCCTTATGACGTTTGTATTGACCCAAGACAATGGTAAAAAGGCACCACGCAGCGGAATTGAATTCAAGATTTCGTGATTGCAAATCAGTATTCTTAACCATTCCACATTCACAATACTTTATTGCTATCACTTGAATAAATATCACAGTTATACATTAAAGTCGATTCGCTCGAGTATACCCTGCACCTAAAATTTGTTGATTTGTGCCAAAGCCAGAAACAATGACTTATTCTTTAATTAATCAATTTTGGTATTTTCTCACTTTTTGCAAAATAATAGATGTAATTACTAAATTATGTGTAATTTCTAAAAAAAAATCTAATTTTAAATTTTACTACATTTTCAAATTGAAATCGGTGTGAAATATAATGATGGTTATTACTAATCTTAAACCCAAGAGAAATTTTATTTCGTCTACTTTCAATAATTCTTAATTTGTTATCCGGGAGGGAAAATAGTTGCAATGTGTTTACAATGTAGACAGTGTAGTAAACAGATTAACTTAACTCTATAATCGTTCCTCAAATCAACGATTTCTTTCGTAAATTTTAAACTACACAAATAGCCGGTGGGCAACGTATTTTATCAAATTTTATATCATTCTTTTAAAAATATTATTTTTACTGTTCGGGTGAAAATTTTAAATCATCGGTAAATTAATATCGAATTCTATATTATATAGCAAATTAATATCGATGTTTGACAAGATAAGAAACCAACTTATTGGCCAAAGGCTCAAACGTCTCTAACAAAAATATTCAATTCTCAATATTTCAATCTAGTTAACTATGAATCAGTGCTGTGTGTTAAAGAAGTGAGAATTTACGCTGTATGATTAATGAATTTTTTATCAGCTTTGTCTACACTGTATATCAATACTCTTCTCTGTGACGTAAATATACAATACAAGTGACTACAACAAATGTTCTAACACATAGAACATGATCTCAAAGTCTGTCAAATCACAGTGTTTTAGAGTCGACTCTAACCTTTGACAAGTTCTTATTTTACCGTTACTTGAAGGTTGAAAGACTTTATTGGGGTCCGAACTCAGAGCGTTAAGGGACGTATGCCAATACTGTAAGACGTTATCCGACGTCCTGACGATTTTATGTTTTGTTAATAAGTACAAGGTCAAATCTCGTAACTATGGTATATTGACAGTTTTTTGTTAATATGTTTTTCGGTAATTTGTTTTTTGCTAATCTAGTAATATTTAAACGTTTTTCAATAGGAAAGTTCAGGTGAGACAGGAAGAAAAGAATATCTAGCTAGGTCTATCTCCAATCAATAGCTTAAGGTTGGTTATAATGAAAAATGGTGGTGAATGTTTTTGAACATCTAGTTTCTGATTCAGAATTAAAACCGACTTTTCCTTGCATTATTTTCCTAAATTAGACGGTATGAATAGGTAAAATGAGATTAAGATTACAGAATATGCATTTAATGCACAACACAGCATGAAATAGAATTAAAATAATTAAAATATTACGAAACTTGGTTGGCTGTGGATGAATTAAGAATGCAAACATATTCATTCTACATATTTGTTATGTAGAGAGAAAAAATCGGTAGTCTCTTACGGACCATTTCCCGACTTGTTGGTCACTCCTCAGAGAAAAAGTACCAGCTTCCTTCTCCAGTCCATAACATACATCAATTAAAATTAATCAAATTTTATATCATTGCTTTTAATTAAAATACCACCTCTTCCGCTGATAAGTTTTCACATCGAATAGGGAAAATAAATAAGCAACAACTTGCTGTTGGCTTTTATGTTTCGCTGTTATTGTTATCTTGAACCAGCAGAGCTACGATCAATTACGTTTACTGCACCTGGAACCACATTATTTCATATCATTTCTTTTCTAAGACGGCTTGGTATTATTTTGCAGGAATATTTGATTCCGTCAGTTTGAGCGCTTAGCTTGGTAAGTTAAGGATATTTATCAACTATAGAAGAACTTGAGCTTGCATCGATCTCGGAGGCATTTTTGGTAGCTTCTATAACAGATTATTTTACTTAAGGACATAACTCACACATTTTCAAAAGAAGTCAATTTGTAAGTAAGACTTTTCACTTGAAAATTCATGTTAAAAGTGAAGTGTAATTGGTTTCAACTAAAAACCATATTGGAATAGCAGGATATTTTTCTCCTGTCCTACGGCACCAATAGGAAGAATATTTCAAAATTAGAAATCCCAAACATATCTTGGTAAAAGAAATTGATTCCGCTATTAAGAAAAGCATCGATGAAAATTGTTTTGTTCACATTCTGTTGAATATCATCATCCTTTCATAAAATTGTATGCGGGTGCAATGAAGTTCTGTTGCTCAATGTACATGTTTTTGTCTTTTTTTTTCGAAAGTCTGTCACATAGCGAGTGCTAGAATGCTTTAGGTCTTTTTTTCCTCGTCTGTTAGAATGTTTAAAACATTAAACATCCAACAAGGTGATCGCTTCCAACAGTGTCGTCTTTTTTTTTTTGTCCTTCAAGTAGTAAGTTTGATAGGGCTTATCATACCTAAATTCTTAATTAGCTTCCTCCTCTTTCTTTCTCTCTCTCTCTCTCTCTCTTTGTCTCTCTTTCTTTAAGATAATATCCCAGTCTTTTGTAAATGCCTTGTCTTCAAGACGGAAAACCTCAATGATACCACATAATACCGACATATTGATCCCACATTAAACATCAAAGACGTGACGGAAGCAGTTGCAAACAAACCCTTCCCTCATCATCTCTCTCTCTCTCTCTCATCATCTCTCTCTCTATCTATCTATCTCTCTTACTTTCTCTCTCTCTTACTTTCTCTCTCTCTCTTACTTTCTCAATTCTGATGTACCCAGAGTACAGTAATATCTACCAAACACTGTTTTTATTTCCGTATTAATGACATACTTGCAATATTCCCTAACATACAACCTTATGTTGGTAATACCTTTCCATCCCTTTTTAGCTTCTCCACACAGATGTCATCTCTAAACACTTCAAACAACTCACACCATACACACATTTCCTCCATTATCAATGAATGTGAGAACATGGCTTTCTAGTCTCTTCCAACAGCGCAAAGACTAAATCTATTCTCAATATATCAATTAAACAGATTTGATCTCACTACCACACACCATCAAAACTCTCGAAGTCGCTACAAATGCCAAGCCTCACGATGTGTGGTGTTTTCACATAGTAACCAAACACCACAAAGCTTTGATTCCTCTATGGGTGCAAAAAATACTTTGTCTCGAATCAATTTGATCCCTTTAAGGCGGCGAGCTGGCAGAAATGTTAGCACGCCGGGTGAAAAGCTTAACGATATTTCGTCTGTCTCTACGTTCTGAGTTCAAATTCCGCCGAGGTCGACTTTGCTTTTCATCCTTTCGGGGCCGATAAATTAAGTACTTGTTGCGTAATGAGGTCGATCTAATTGACTGGCCCCCTCGCCAAAAATTTCGGACCTCGTGCCTAGAGTAGAAAAGAATATTTGATCCCTTTCAAAACTCAAGTAATACTTATATTAAATACTGCTCACATGTATTAAATGTTGCTGTTTCTGTACACTGCTCTATCTATGTGCCATATCTATTTTTCTGATTTATTAAGATTCTCACCATGCTACAATCAGCAACCCACTGATGCGTGGTTTCCTCCTTTTGCTCTTCCTTCTCTTCTGTCGTTACCAACACAGCCTCTACTCCTCTGAACTGGTTAACCGCATATCTTCCCGACCCAGATCCAACCCAATCCATCAATCACTTTTCTTGTTATCCTCACTGTAGTCATCTCTCAGGTACATTTTAAACGTGTCACGCAATCCTCCCGCCAGTATTTTATCTGCAAAACCCATCCAGCCATCCATCTTCTCCCCCTCACTGTTCCTGTGGGATTCGTGTGGGGTAGAGAGCCCTCAGGCACTTCTCCGTAAGGTCCCGTCAGAAGCAATCGCCATTAGACTTCCCAGTTGGATTCCCAAGCGTGACCAACTAAAACTACTGATATTATCCAACCATCTCGTTCTTGGTTTACCTTAGGTCTCTGCCGGTTGCCCTGACTTGAATAATTTGTCTTGCGGTTCTTTCTAATTGCATGTAGTACCTGATCTGAAACCTCTAAATGCAGAAAAGTAGCAGATAAACATGGAGAGACTCCCTGATCGCCGAGTTACACACCCTGTCGAGTAACGTTACTCCAGCGATCCTCCAGAAGAACGCCATTTCAGCAGCTTGTATTCGCGATAATACTCTTAACCGAACATTCATGACCGTGGTTGAAGATGGACATGAAACCAACTTAAAGATAGCGTGTTTGACTTTGTCACCAACCTCTCCTCGTCTGAAGATCGAAGGCTGGAGCTGACACATGACTGTGCCAGTACCTGCCATTCTCGCATCCAATCAACCTCCTGATTTCCGTCACTCGTAATACCTAAACTTATCCGCTTCTCTCAGTAGTGTTCCACTAACATGCAAGATTCACTGGAAAGGATTTCTTGAGCGGACTAACGTCTCAGTCTTCACAGCGTTAATTCCCTGCAAACAACCTCCCAAATGCTTCAGCTGAATCCCCGGTCATGAGTACTTCTACACATCTGCTGACTTACATGTAGATATAAACAACTGAAATATTATCATGTTATATTGATGACAATTTTACTATCTCTGTGATGTGTTGCTAATGACACAATTGCAAGCACTACCTTTCCTGTTTGTTTCCTAATTAATGAAATCAAGTTTCCTATTGCGTAGTCTTATGTCTATATTTTTCGGAGTTTGATCCAAAAACGAAATAGTTAACGAATAACAAACATTATAAGATTGTACAACTCTAAAATTGCTTTTCTTCTCGTTCTATAGATCTTCAGCATTATTTAAACTTACCTTCTTTTTTATATTTTTTATCGCTCTACTTTGACGCTTTTCTTCGTTCTATGTGAGGTATGAGTTAATTCGCTTTACTCTAAAAAGACAAAAAATATATATATATTCATGGTTTCATAACTATTTTCTTCACTCCTCTTCGATTTATTAAAAGGAATAGAGAGATCGCAAAACAAAAAAGTTTCCTAAAGCCATATAAACGTTTTCTTTCAGATGAATTATTTTCCCTTTTACCTACAATGCACACATTCCAACGATTTCAGCTCAAGCGGAAGTCATCTTCGCATTCAAATGTTTCTTCTGGCAAATTTCAGCGTAAAATTTCTCAAAGAAAAATACAAAACAAATATGAAAATCATTGAAAATATTACGACTGCTAAACACACACACACGCGCGCGCACTCACGCGCACACACACACACACGCACACACACACACACAACACACAATACACAAATACAAACACACACACTCACAAATACACACACACACATATATATGTATGTACGTATATATACATTATATATATATATATATATATATATATATATACAAGCATATATGTGTGTGAGTTTATATGTATATATACATGTAAATAAATATGTATGTGTGTATATATATGTATCTATATATGTTTGCATATGTATGTCTGTATGTATATATGTATGTATGTATGTATGTATGTATGTATGTATGTATGTATGTATGTATGCATGCATGTATTGAAATTAGCAGTCTATTAGGAAATAGCAAGAACTAACGAGAGAAAACTATTAAAACGTAACATGTAAAGAACTTCCGCGGAGGGAACAGAGAAAATTGCAAATACGAATGCAATTATAGATAGTCAGAAGCATAAAAAGAAACCGGAGAGATTTCTCGTAATACATTAGAAAGTGAATAAATGGAGTGATGCAGAAATAATAGATAGATAGATAGATAGATAGATAGATAGATAGATAGAAAACATATAGAGAGATAGATAGATAGATAGATAGATAGATAGATAGATAGATAGAGACAGACAGACAGATAGACTGACAGACAGAAAGATAGAGAGACAGACATACAGATAGATAGATAGATAGATAAATAGATAGATAGATAGATACATTTCTTTTATTAGCCACACAGGGCTCAACGAAGATGGGACAAATACAATGTAGAGCTTTTCTTTTTGGGAGGGGGAAGGAAGGAAAAAAAAAAAAAAAAAAAAAAAAAAAAAAAAAATTGGTGGTGTCGATCAAAAGGGATCGTAGGAAGGGAAAAGGGGGCAGTTCGATCAAAAGGGATCGAAAAAAAAAGAAAAGGAAAGGCCGATCAATAGGGATCGTGTATCACACAGTAATGTTCTCGTGTAAAAAGAGGGGAGGACAGTTTAGGTTTAGCCGTGGAAGGAAAAGCCTACGGAAAAGACCACGGTAACCTTGGTCAATATTCTCATTGAAGAAACTATAACAGTAAGTGACTCTCTTTTGCCTTTTTGTTTTATTTTTTTTTCTTGTTCATAGGGTTATGCTCAAGATGGCTCCGTCGTTCACACGTGCCATCCTTGCTACATTCACCCATCTTTTTTTGAAGCATTCACTAGACAAGACTTCCCTTTCTACTCTCAACTTCCTCTTCAGGTGATACTTGAAGAAGTTGATGAGAGATTGCCCAGAGAGGAAAGTCTTTGTCTCTAGACCTTTCAGACGCGTCCACCATACACATTCTTTCGCCATAGCCACAAGGACGATGAAAATAGCTCTTCCTTCCCGTTTAAAGGAAGGAGGCGCGACAATATTCACGATAGACTCGGCTGATAGACCGACTCGTCCCACACGCGATAGCAGTTGTTCGACGTAAGCCCACAGCTCGGAAATGGTGGGACACTGTACGAGTGCGTGCAGAACGGTTTCGTCGCTCTGCCGGCATCTCGGACAGGTCGGCCCCGTGTTTCTCGAGCCATGCCTGTAGAGCTTATCCCGAACGGGTAGTGCTTCTCGATAGCACTGCCAGGCCAGGGATCTCTGGAAGTTGTCCATAGGTCCCGGCCCGAAGGTCGTCTTAAACAGGCGGGTCAGGTATTCCTCGTCGACGCCCAGGTTCGCCCCGAGATCGTCGTCATACCTTCCCTCCACTAATCCACTATAGAATGCGTTAGTTGTGATGCAGTCGCTCAAGGTTGACCCGGGTTGTTGGAGTTGCCGAAGAGCAGCGCGACACTCGCGGTGCCATTCGCCCTTCCTCGGCCTCTTCTTGATCCATGACTGCAGTTCGGTCATGGAGACGAGCTGCGGGAAAGCGCGCCGCACAAACGGCGACCACACCTGTTCACCGCTGTCTACGTAGAGCCGGAGATGTCGCAGTCTCAGCGCGTGTCTGCGCATCATCAACCACGGCATGCCCAGTCCTCCTTTTAACGGGTGTTGGCAGCAAACGGATCGCCTAACCATCGGAACGCTTCCTTTCCACAAGAAGCGGAAGAGGATGCGCTCCAGTTTGGTGATGGTAGGGTCGGGACAAGGAAGGACGGTCAGGCGGTAGTAGATGACGGACGCGATGTACGTGTTCGCCACCTCCGCCCGACCTTTCAGGGAAAGCTTCCTCTCGGCCCATTGCCGGGCTAGAGTGGCCACCCTTCTCGTTATCTCGTCCCAGTTCTTCTCCGTTTGGAGGTCTGGACCAAACCAGACCCCGAGCATCTCAACCGGACCGTCAGTCCAACGTCCCACGACGGAGGCGCTACTTGACGGCATGGGGTTGCTTCTCCAGGTGCCGAGCCGCAAGCCCACTGACTTATCCCGGTTGATTTTCGCTCCCGTTACCGCTTCGTATTCTCTCAGTGTCTCGCCGACAAGCTCGATGTGCTTTTGGCTAGACACTATGACGGTGACGTCGTCCGCGTATGACGACACGCTCGTCCCGCATCCCAACTCTCGCGGGATGCCCCTCAGCGTCGCCAGCTTCCGCAGTAGTGGCTCGAGAGTCAACACGTACAGAAGCGACGAGAGGGGGCATCCCTGACGGACCGAACGTGCAATGTCGAAGGGTCTTGATAGATGCCCATTGACGCGAACTACCGAACGGATGCCTCTGTACAAGGCAGCAATCCAGCCGCGGAAAATGGGACCGAAGCCGGCTGCTATGAGGACAGCCTCCAAGTATTGATGGTCTACCCTATCGAAAGCTTTCGATTGATCTAAATTGATCAGGGCCCCACCCATGCCAGGTTCCTTAACTACCCTCTCTATGATGTAGCGCATCAGATGGAGGTTGTCATGGATGCTCCTGCCCGGCACCGCGCACGTTTGCGCCTTGCCGATCAGTTTCTCGATGACAAGCGCCAACCGCTTGGCTAACACCTTGGCCAAAATTTTCAAGTCTGCATTGAGCAGAGTGATGGGCCTAAAGTTATCTATGACGTCCCCCTTGTTTGGATCTTTCTTCAGCAGCGTTACGGCTCCTCGACTCACAAAACCGGGAATGCTCCCGTTTTGCTGCCAGTTGCAGTACACGGCCGCCAAGACGTCTCCAAACAAGTCTGGCTTACAGTTGTAAAGCTCGTAGGGCAGACCATCCAAACCCGGAGATTTGTCCCTCGAGCATCCCGCCATCGCGTCCCTCACTTCCGCCGCCGTGATGGCACCTTCGCAGCACTCCGCCTCTCTTGCCGAGAGTCGTGGCAGGCTGTGCAGGTAGGCACTGAAGTCCACCCTGCGTTCTCGCTCGCCATTCGTCCCAAACAGTCGAGCAAAGTGCCGCTGAAAGGCCTCACACATTTTGCTTGGCTCGAGCAGTTCGCGCCCCTGTTCGTCCACCAGAGACCGAATGGTGGCTTTGTTGCCCTGTTGCGCCTCCGCCACCCGGGCCTCTCGTGCGGCTCCAACACCTTCGTTTCTTAGAGCACGCATCCTAGCCCTGACAACGCACCCTTCGTGTTTGGCGTTGAAGTGTTGGTCAAGGGCCAACCTCGCCGCCAAAACGTCGGATGCGATGCCACTTCTAATTGCCTCTTCTAGCTTCTTAACTAGTTCACCCTCTACTCTGTTTCTGTCTATGGCTAGTGCTTTGCTATACCTAACCGCTTCTGCTTTTATTGCTCTCTTGAGGGCAAACCACCATTTGTTATTGATGATGGCTCCTGTCAAAGCCCTCTTTACTAACGTGCTAATCCGGTCTCTGAAAACTGGTCTCGACGGGAAAGACGCGTTTAGTTTCCAGTAACCGGAGCCCTGCCTATGTGTCTTATCTAAGTCTAGCGTACACGTCACAAGTTTGTGATCCGTGTAGCTGACTATGTGAAATTGTGGACACCCTATGCTATCTCTATCTACTCTCCTACACAGTATTCTATCTAGATACGATCTCGACGACCCGATGCGGTTTGTCCATGTCCACATTGGCGCATTCGGGTAATCGAGTCGGTACTTGTCAGACAGTTGAAAGCGTCTGAGCAGGTCTTTGAGGCATTTGCATCCCCGTCTATTCCTATCTCTGCCCACATAGTCTAGATGCGTGTCCAAGGTAGCATTCCAATCCCCCACTAAAAGTAAAGGACGAGACGTTCCTAGGAATACTTCTAGACGTCGAAAGAAATCCGGCCTACCTGTTAAAGGTGGTGCGTATACTGATATGAGTCGAAAAGCACACCCATCGCTGCCATCGACATCCAGAACAACCAATCTACCCTCCGGGTCTATGAATACTGTCTTTACTTCGAGATCCAGACTCTTGCGAAAGAGTACCGCCGTGCCACTACCGCCCATTCTCGGCAGACAGGGAGAAAAATAAATGTTAAACTGTCTGCCAAACATGGACGATAGGGCCCGCGGATCATGGAGTCTGGTCTCGCTTATGGCTATGATTTCTAGTTTATGTGACTTTATGTCATTTAGGAGGTACCCTTGTTTCCAAGGGGACCCCAAGCCACGCGCATTTACACAACCAATCTTGAGCATCATTTTGATTTGAGTGTTAAAGTTTTATAAAGAGAGTCACTTACCGTTTGAGAGTTTTTGTGTCTCCTCCTTCGGGTTTTCTTCGAGGAGATCACTATATAGTTTTTTCGCCAGGTATTTTTGGCATTTGCCAACTGCCTTTGGAAAAATAGATTTTAGTGTGTGGTGCAGGGTTGGTGTTATGTGTAGTATTTTGATGTGTTCTGGCGGTGTTGTGTATGGGTGGTTGCTGGTTTTTATGTCTTCGTTTGTTATGTTTGTTTTTGTGTTGATGTATTCCATCAACTCTGAGTTTTTTGTGTTGATGGCAGTGAGCATTGTGTGTGTACTTGCTTTTGGGGTTTTGTTGCTTGTGTTGTAGTTGTGTGTGCTTGTGTTGGTGTCTGGAGTGTTTTCGGGAGTTGTGTATCTCCCTGCTTTGTTTGTGTTTGCTTTTCTTTTCTTGCTCCTCTTCCTCCTTCCTTTCTGGGCTATTTGCCATTCCTCATTACTTTCATCTTCCGACGAAGGTTCTGAGGAATCGGAAGGGGGTAGGGGCAAATTGTGAGCGTCTGTGTGTGCTTGTGTGAGTGGTTGTGTTGCTGTTTTTGTTGGTGCTGATGGCTTGTTATTTGTGTGGGGTGTGTGTGATGTGGGGGAGGGGGAAACAGTCTTGGAATTTTCTTTCTTTTCCCCTGCTTCCTCACTTGTTGTTTTTGCAGATGCTGTTGTCTTCTCAGTTGCCAGTGTTGCTTGTGTTTCTCTTGTTTTGATTGTTGATGGTGGTGTTGGTAGTAGGGTTTTTTTTCCGGGTTTTGGTGGTTGCCCTTGTTGCTTTTTTTGGTTGGCGGCGGTTGGGCAACTGTCCTTGAGGTGTGCCTCGCTGCCGCATACATAACAACGTGGCCGCCTTCCTTCCACCACTACATATAACTTGTGGTCCTTTGCCAGTTGGATGTGTGTGGGGATCTTTTGGCACTCCTCTTCAGTGATATGGAGGAGGACTTCGACTTTTTTTCCCCCTTCCCAGTTTTTCTCCTCTGCAGTAGCAATTTCTAATATATTTGCCTCCTCCATTTCGAGGCATATAGAACCTACTATCCACTGTGTTTCCACTTGTGAAGGGACATTCTTTACTGTCACCTTCGTCACTCTCTGTCCAAGATAACTCGGTATCATCACCAAGTCATCTGTGTGGAGAGAGAGTGTTGAACATTCCTTCGCTAACTGTTCGCTCTTAAAGCGTACTAGGACCGTGGCAAATTTTCGTCCCCAAGTAACATGACTTTGAAAGGGCCATATCGGTTTGAGACAAATCTCAATTTTTTGGGTGGAGAAACTCTCCGGTCGCTTCGTTTTCTTGTTGATAAGTCTGTATGATATGTGCTTCTTGTTTGTATTTTCAATAATTGCTTTTGGTATGTGTATTTGTACAGTGTCACCTTCTTTCGTGAGAAGGGATTTTGTGTCATTGATTTGTTTTTGGGTGAATGTTAATATTGTTCTTTTTTCTTTCGTTGCATCGGCAAAATTTGTTTTTGTGATGCTGGCAGATATGTTGTTTGTGGCGTTTGTGGTGTTGTTTATCTTGTTCGTCTTGTAGTTGTTGATGGTGGTATTGACAGTGGTGTTGGTACTGCCAGGTTCAAAGGTGGTGGTAGTGGCGGCAGAGTTTGTCGAAGTAGTGGTGGTGTTGGTGTTGAAGGTCGGTGTCCTGTTGTTGTTGCTGTTGTTATTGTCACTGGTAGTAGCAGTGGTGAAGACAGTGGTCGTGTTAGCAAGGACATTTGTGTCGTTGTCGTTGTTGTTGCTATTGTTGTTGTTGTCTTTGTCGTTGTTGTTGTTGTTGTCACTGGTGACGGTGGCAGGCAAGACTGCTGTAGCAGCAGAGTTTGTACACGTGATGGTGGTAGTGGTGGTGGTTGAGGCAGCAGCAGTTGACTCAGAATCATTGCTCTTCTTCATCACTTGTCTGCGTTCATGCGGAACGGCATTAAGTGTTTTCGCCTCTGGCATTAGGAGCGGGAAGTCGGCCTCGTTGAAAACCTTAGCCATATTCGTTTTAAAGAATATGGCTAGGAACGAGGAAGATATGTTTGAATTTTTGGAAATAAGGCTCTAAATAGAGCTATTTCCGATTTGAAAAATATATGTTCACGAAGTATTTTGTGTTATACACAACTTATACAAAATTTTAAAACAAAATAGGTCTTTTAAGAGGTGAAAAATGCAACTTACATGGGAGCCGATGTGTCTACCGTCCGTCCATGATGATAGATAGATAGATAGATAGATAGATAGATAGATAGATAGATAGATAGATAGGTAGATAGATAGATAGATAGATAGATAGATAGATAGATAGATAGATAGATAGATAGATCAAATCAATGGCGATTATATATGATATATTATTTCTTAAATTAAAATATATATATATAATTTATAGTGTATTTCTTTTCTTTTTCTTTGTACAGTTAAGTCTAGGTAAAAGCACAGACGTTTCGAATCCTCGCCGGAGCAACTCCGATTTTGCTCTTTTCAGAGTTGCGATCGTAGAAACAACGAAAACCTTAACGATTCTTCGATTGTATATTTATTACAAGACTGCATCCTTATTACTTATCGACTTAGATCTTTAATGTAGGTAGGTTTCTAATGTCTATCTTATAGAAAAGTTTGTCTTTATTTTGTTTATCACAAAATATTACAACTGTTACGGAAACGTAACTCGGTTACCAAATGAAGTTTATGTTAACTATTTTCTATTTATCTTCGCAAAAGAATTTCCTCCATTAATCTTCCTATCTATTTCTATCGAATAAAAAAATACACTTTTATAACAAGGTTTGGGCTTCGATTATATATATAATACTATCACAGGCCAATAACAGATCCTCTTGCGGGCACTCGAACTGCTAGAAATAGCAGGCAAAAATCCTTCGATCAAATGTTCCACCGTTTTAAAAGAAGACAAATTAGATAATGCAGTCTTCAGTGCCATTTAAGGAAAGAAATCGTGAAGATTGGATGGACGGTATTGAACACTCAATCAGGATTTATATCCGTCTAAGCATAGACATCACTAAATCATATCCAAATACATACATACATACATATATATATATATATATATATATATATATAAAATTTATTAATGAGGGTAGAAATTGATATTAATCAATTAAAACCAGTGGTCTAGCATATTAAAAAAATCCGAAGATTAAAATTATATTACATACAAAAATAAGAGGAATGACCAGCAAATGTGGACTCCTATATGCTAGAAATAGATGCCGAATCATCTAACCACGAAAAGATATGTTCTCAGTAAAAAATCTAGCGGCACAACAGACTGTAAAAGGGAAAGACAAATGAAAAAATACAAAATTAAAAACGATTAACCTACGTACCATGGTTTCACCTGTTAAAATTTACATAAGTAAATATCTGCAGGATCGTCAGCGTAGTCTGTCGATTTGAAATATAATTCCCAGAACTAGACACAAGACGTCCACCCGAAAGGGAGCACGTGTAGAGTTCTACAAATTACATTCAGTGTATCCTTTCAAATAGGTCGTTTCTACCAATCAATATAGTTGAGCATTTGGTTCTTCTTTCACTCTACTTCCAATAGAGATATCTATTTCCAAGCCTTTGAACATTTACTTAACTCACATATTACTCTATACTTCTCCTTTATTAGTTCTCTCCTTATTAATTTCTTTACCCCTTCTCTCCACATGCGCTACCTTTGACGTCATATCTACTAACGACTTTTTAAAATACTTAATAGCGTTCTGTTCATCATTTACACAGTCATCACATTTGTTAAAATGTCTTATTATTGAGTTTGATTCTCTTTCATTCTCTGATGAGAAGATTACATTATTTTACAACTCACCATTTATTCCTTTGGAATAAAACCAATGTTGTCTTCGAAACATATGTCGGAAATAAAAGAATTTGAATAACACCTGCGTTTAACTCCATTTATATATATATATATATATATATATATATATATATATATATATATATATATATATGTATGTATGTATGTATGTATATATGTGTGTTTGTGTATATATAAATATATATCCATGTACATACATGGAACCACACACACATATATATGTGTGTGTGTATGCATGTGTATGTGTGTTTGTGTGTTTGTATGCACATATATATCTGTGTGTGTGTGTGTGCACATTCATGTTTATGTATGAAACTATATATGTATGTATAGATGTTTGTATATATTTGTTTTTATTAATAAAAAATATATATGGACATGTGTATATATATATGTTTGGTTGGATGTATGTATGTTTATGTATGTGTGTGTTTATGTATGTATATGTTTATATGTGTGTGTGTGTGTGCATATGTATATATATATGTATGTATATACATATATATGTGTGTGTGTGTGTGTGTGTGTGTGTGTGTGTGTGTGTGTGTGTATGTATATATGTATTTATACGAGTGTATGTATGTATGTGTGTATATATGTGCGTATACATGAGTATATATGATTATACACATTTATCTCAGCACTATTTGTAGAAATACAAGATTAACTCCCCTTTACGATCCCATTATTTACATAACATTCCTCTCCAATTTTTATCGGATTTAAATCATCTTATTATCTTCCAACTTTACAATCTAAATTTTCTTTCTTTTTTTCATTCCTTCTTTTCTTCCCTTCTTGTCCAACGTACTGTCTGGTAGCGTCCCAATCTCCAACGGCTTTTTCAAATAAATTATGTAACAACCTTCTCCAACTACAGTTCTCATATTCGGTTAAAATGGCTTACGTTTAAGCTGGTTCCCATGCATTTCCCTGAAGAGAAGATTGCATTCTTAACATCACCGGTTCCTATGGAAGGTATAATTTGTAATCTTCGAAACATATGTTGGAAATAAAAGTATGTAGTTAACATATGCGTTTTACTCCATTCACTAAATTTATATATATATATATATATATATATATATATATATATATATATATATATATATATATATATATATATATATATATATATATATATATATATATATATATATATATACAGACATAAAAACATATATATATATATATATATATATATATATATATATATATATATATATACAGACATAAAAACATATATATATATATATATATATATATATACAGACATACAAACATACATATATATATATATATATACATGTGTGTGTGTGTGTGTGTGTGTAGATATATATATGTTTGTATTTCTGTGCATATATATACGTGTGTGCGTGTGGAGGGTATGTAGGGTTGTTCTCTTTCTCTTTTGAATTTAGAGTAAATTTTGTCCAGCCACCTACGTGGTAACAAGGTGGTGGCGGAAAGCATTGTGTTTGTTCATCATCCTTTATATCTTAAGCAGATTTTGCGGATGAATGTATGTTTGTGTGTACCTGATCGTTTACACAAACCAGAGCCTAACTTGAACATGAAGAATATAAGAATAATTGTTACTTCATATAAGAATAATTGTTACTTCAAACATATTCTTTCTTCCGTCTTAAAGCTCACAATAAAATATTAAACAAACATTGTACTTACAAGTTAAAAACGGGTGTAAACTATTATACTAATACACATTTCGCAAATGACACAAGAATGTGTTTACCAATGTACGCGAGAAATTTATTTATATTATAGATGAATGTGTGTGTATTGGTTTGTCTGAATATGTGTGTATAGGTTTGTCCAAATGTATATTTGTATGTATATTCATATATTAGCATAGGCCAGTATGTATATAGGTTCGATCTTATATACTGAAATATGTATTACCAGATAATGCTAACATTAGTAATTTATGAAATGATTCTAAAAACACGCAACATTATCTCTTCAAAATTCCATCACCAGTAATCCGTATATTGAAAATATTCTTTGTTTCTCTTGTGTATATTTTCTGGGGTTTTTGTTTGTTTGTTTGTTTTTTTACCTGTCTAATGATAAAATACATTAGTTACTTTATTTGTATATTAAATAAAATCGCAGACATAACAAAGTTTTTAAAAATTTGCTGCCTAACACACTTTAATAATAGATAAGGCAGGTTGCCTTTGTAGCAGACTTTTCTAGAAACTAATTATTGTGTAATATTGGTACCAACACGGTATCTTAAAGATAGCGTTTTCGCAGTGATATAGGCTATTACATACAGATTATTTAGTATATAATTTGACGTAAGAATAAGGATATAAACAGCAAAACAGCAACATACATGAAGTCGAATTATTAAATGAGAGATGAAGGATTGAGAATCACTAAAGTAGAGGAGTTCCCTTTGACAAAAAACACTTGTTGTTTTTTAGCGCCTAGTTAATCGTGACTGAGCAAACCTATTATGAAAGCCTTCTGACCATGACTATCCGAGGGTAGGACTGTATGTGAAGAATTCTCTAATGCATCTTTCATTTTCTGAATTTATATATGTATATATATTAATGTTTGTTTTTATGTTCAGTTATAATAAAAACAATTTTACATTAATCTGTTGAGTCACGCTATACTTTTGTAGAGTATAAATATATTATTCTTAAACAGGAATGTTGTTGACAGTGACTTCGAAGTTTTGGCTTAGCTGGATGAAACGTCGACATCACTGTCAACAACATTCTTGTTTTGGGAAAATAAGTATATATTGTATATTTATGTGTATGCGCGCGCGTATGTGGGGGGGGGGGGGCTCAGGCGTAGCTGTGTGGAAAGAAGCTGGCTTCTTACCACACAGTTTAGTCCCACTACGTGGTACCTTAGGCAAGTGTCTTCTACTATAGCCTGGAGCCTATCAAAGCCGTAGGAGTGGATTTGGAAGACGGAAACTGAAAGAAGACCGTCGTGTATATGTAAATATATATATATAGAATAAGTATTAGGCTTATAAGGAGTAAGTCCTGGAGTCGATTTCTTCAACTAAAACCCTTTAAGGTGGTGCTCCATCATGGCCGCAGTCAAATGACTGAAACAAGTAAAAGAATAAAAGAATTGTGTGTGTGTGTGTGTGTGTGTGTGTGTGTGTGTGTGTATGTGTGTGTGTGTGGTGTGTGTGTGTGTGTGTGTGTGTGTGTGTGTGTGTGTGTGTGTATGAAGATCTCCATTAGCAAAGTTAATCATGTATTTGTACATGGAAAGTTCCTCTCCGGGACACGAAATTTTTTCCCACAAGAGTTCCGGACCCCAGTAATGAGCTCATTTACATACAGCCAATCAGAGCTCACCCTGACCTTGTTGTCAAGTTAGCAAAGGTTGGCATTCAAGAACGGAGTTGTAAATCGACTGATCACCAAGTTATGCCTGATTTTAGAAGGCGACAAGTAATTAGATAGATTTGCATCTATACCTATTATCGAATTTTGTTAGGGCTCCATATGGTAAAAATGTGGATGGGAAAAATGTGGGTAGAGGTTGATGTGCTAGCAACCCTCTACCCTTACTCTATTATAAAGTAAACCACAACACAAATAACTACGCAGAGGCAGCCATGGTTGAAACAAGAACAAGATCAAGAAGCAGTATTAAAAGAAAAAAGGATGGTCATTCCTTACCAAAGTGATTTTATGTTATGCGCTCATGAATTAGTTGAGCTCTAGTTGGCTGTATGCAAATGAGTTCGTAACTGGAGTCCGGAACTCTCGTGGGGAAAAAAAATTAGCCTCTGAGACTTCTTGTGCAGGGTTTATATAAAACCAGGAATTGCCCATGAAACAAATATCTCTCTCCGACTCTGAAGCTGTCCGGCATGGTTGATGCAGTTTGAGACCAGTGTCATTGACACATTACGTTCCGAGTTCAAATTCCACAGAAGTCGACTTTGCCTTTCAGTCATTCTGAATCAATCAAATAAATATTCTTTTCTACTCTAAGCACAAGGCCTGAAATTTTGGGGAAGGAGCCAGTCGATTAGATTGACGCCAGTGCGCAACTGGTACTTAATTTATCGACCCTGAAAGAATGAAAGGCAAAGTCGATCTCGACGGAATTTGAACTCAGTACGTAAAGACAGACGAAATACCGCTAAGCATTTCGCCCGGCATGCTTCCAGCTCGCCGCCTTCAATCAAATGAATATTTATTTATTTATTGCCCACAGGGGACTAAACACAGAGAGGACAAACAAGGACAGACAAAGGGATTAAGTCGATTATATCGACCCCAGTGTAACTGGTACTTATTTAATCGATCCTGAAAGGATGAAAGGATGAAAGTCAAAGTCGACCTCGGCGAAATTTGAACTCAGAACGTAAAGGCAGACCGCTAAGCATTTCGCCCGGCGTGCTAACGTTTCTGGGGGGGGGGGGGTCTAATGCAAAATGTTTGGCCTTATGCCAAATTTCTTCCTGTATGTAGGACAAGATTTGTTTTTTATTACCAGTTTGCCAAAACTATGAGAAAGTTATCAAATCAAATGGGAATATTTTCTGCTTTAGACAGAAGACCTACAGTACGTGCATCGAAGTTTATTATCTATTCGCTACCTAACACGAAATTGGAGCGTTGCTCCACTTCTTGAAAAGTCCTTTGGTTCTTGTGAGGCATTTACATTTACATTTACATCTGAAATTTGCCAACCGCGGAGTAATAAACTGCAAATTTTCACTCAGTTGTAATTGAACTCCAAAAAGGAGTTTATTAGTTTACTAAACTACCTTTGTGGAGGCGCAGCGAAATCGCGGTCGGAGGATCGCGGTTTCGATTCCCAGACCGGGTGTTGTGTGTGTTTGTTGAGCGAAAACACCTAAAGCTCCACGAGGCTCCGGCAGGGGGTGGTGGCAACCTCTGTTGTACTCTTTCGCCCCAACTTTCTCTCAATCTTTCTTCCTGTTTCTTGAGTAACACTGCGATGGACTGGCGTCCCGTCCAGCTGGGGGGTACACATACGCCATAGAAACCGGGAAAATGGACCCATGAGCCTAGCTAGGCTTTAAAAGGGCGCATAATAATAAATAAAATACTACCTTCATATAAAGATTACATAACATCACACAAATAAAAATGTATACGTGTGTGTGTTTATATGTGTGTGTGTTTGTGTGTGTGTGTGTGTGTGTACATAAATGTGTTTGTATAAGCATGTATATGTGTGCATATGTATGTGTATGGTTGTGTGGGCACATATATGTGTTAGTATAAGCGTGTATATGTGTTGTTAGATAAAAAAAAAAAAGAGCCTGTGTATTGATGTATGCATTACAGACAAAAAAGAATCCATTGCAATGTATGTACGAATAATCTCTCAATTGTATATAATGATTAGAACAATAAAGCAGACATATTGCAGTCATCATATTTCTGAAGAGAATTAGGACGATGGTAGTGGTGGTGTTGCTGGTGGTGGTGTTGCTGGTGGTGGTGGTGATAATCGTCGTCGTCGTCGTCGTCGTCGTCGTCGTCGTCAAGGCAGTGGTGGTTGAGGTGGTGATTTTGGTGGTGGTGTTGATAATGACGATGATAATGGTGGTGGTGGTGATGATGATGATGATGATAATAGTGGTGGTGGTGGTCGTCGTCGTCGTCGAGGCAATGTGGTTTGAGATGGTGATTTTGGGATTGTGGTGGTGGTGGTGGTGGTGGTAGTGGTAGTGGCGGTGGTAGTGGTGGTGGTGGTGCTGGTGCTGGTGGTGGTGCTGGTGCTGGTGCTGCTGCTGCTGCTGCTGCTGACGATGATGATGATGATGATGGTGGTGGTGGTGGTGGCCGTAGTTGTAGTAGTAGTAATAGTAGTAGTAGTAGTAGTAGTAGTAATAGTAGTAGTAGTAGTAGTAGTAGTAGTAGTAGTAGTAGTAGTAGTAGTAGTAGTGATGGATGTGGATAAGGGGGAAACAAAATGTTAAAAATTGGATTCATTAAAGAGAAAAAAAAATGGGAAAATAGCAATCAACAACAGCAACATCATCGTCATTTTAGCATCTTACTGATTATCTTCAGCAGGACCGTCGTTATGCCCCCTATCGTTATCATCATCATCATCAAGAAGAAGAAGAAGAAGAAGAAGAAGAAGAAAGACTTGGAATAGATCCATGAGTTGGTCTGTTTGGAAATAACCCAAGCAGACAAAATATTTTAAAAAATGGAATATCAGACAAAAAAATGATTGTATAATGTATATGGTAACAAACATTTATAAGAATAAATTTACTGTCTGTTATGATAGGAAAGATATAATAATTTCTTATGTATATACAACAGATAAATATAACGGACAGTGATTATCTTCCATTGTCGTTTGTATAAGGCTAATGAGATGTAAGATTTTCATTAATTATGAATACTGCTGCTACCTCTAATAAGGGAAGCCAATAAGATAAGCTCCACAAGACACCAATAATGCTCCTGGTTACCAGCATCAGACGCCTCACCTATGTGCGTGTGTGTGTGTATGTGTGTGTGTGTGTATGTGCGTGTGTGTGTATGTGCGTGTGTGTGTATGTGCGTGTGTGTGTATGTGCGTGTGTGTGTGTTTCTGTTTCTCAAGCCCAAAACCTCACAAGTTTGGAGTACCCGGTTTCCATGGCGCATACGTACCCGAGATCATAAAACCCTATTGAACAGTATGCCAGCCCGTTGCAGGGTCCGAGGCCAGCAGTTTTAAGGAGAGGGACAAGTCGATTACATCGATCCCAGCACTTGACTGCTACCTTGCTTGTATGTATATATATGTATATATATATATATATATATATATATATATATATATATATATATATATATATATATATATATATATATATATATATATATATATGCATATATCCATACATATATGTACATACCTACATCTGTATGTATACATACATACATACATATATGGGTACAAGACATCAAAAAACGTTAAACACAATGAGAAACGAAAACATGAAAACGAAAGCAGAAAAAGAACTTTTTTCGAACAACGAAAAAACAAACAGAGAAACGAGACATGCAACATAAAGAGTATAACCGTTCGTCAGTTGTCCCTGTTTCATCTACTCACACCGTTCCCTCTCTCTCACTCTTCCTCCTCGACTCTCTCGTCGCTGACACGTGACGAAAGGGGATCTCCCTTTCTGTCCACCTCCTTGCTAAAGAAAAGACGTGCCTTTTCCTGTCTCCTCATGGCTCGTCTACCTAGCGTTCATAATAATTTTTCTATCGTCTTGGTGCAACAGCCCTCACCGTTTGTTTTTACTGTCTTGTTCTCACTGTCCTGTTCTTGTTAACACTTTCACCCTCCGCAAAACATCCCAAATTTTATTTAATTTGCTTTGTGGGAAGGACTGTTTCAACGAAGTCGCATATTGTCTTTGCCTTCGAACCGCGGAGTAGATGAAATAGGGACAACTGACGAAGGCGTATACTCTTTATGTTGCATGTCTCGTTTCTCTGTTTGTTTGTTTTTTTCGTTGTTCGAAAAAAGTTCGTTTTCTATGTTTTCGTTTTTATGTTTTCATTTCTCATTGTGTTTAACGTTTTCTTTTTTTATGTCCTGTAACCATATATGCATGTATCTATACATATAGATGTAGGTATGTACATATATGTATGGATATATACATATATTTGTATATCATTTATATTATTATATGATCGAACGGCACGCATCCTTTTCCAAGTAAGTTTTATCTATCTATCTATATATGTATGTATGTATGTATGTATGTATGTATGTATATAATTTAAAGAAAAACCACTATTAAATAATTCAACAAAGAAGAATTCAACTCACACCCTTCAGAAGACAAATATATCACAAAAACCCTCCCCACCATCGCTTGACAACCGATGTTGGTGTTTTCACGTGCCGTAATCTTGCGGTTCGGTAAAAGAGACCGATAGAATGAGTACTAGGCTTACGAAGAATAAGTCCTAGGGTCGATTTCCTCGACTAAAGACGGTGCTCCTGCATGGCCGCTGTCAAAATAACTGAAACAAATAAAAGAAGATATATATATGCATATATACATACGTATATGTACATACATCTATACTTATATATATGTGTGTGTATGTGTGCGTGTGTGTGTGTGTGTGTGTGTGTGTGTGTGTCATATGACGTCACGAAGCGTGTACAACAAAAAAATACGAAGTACGAGTACATGGAATATGAACTATTTTTTCGAACAACGAAAGACACAAATGGAAAACAAGACAAACCACATAAAGGACGACCCTTCATCAGTTGTTGACTGATTTTCTACTCTCGTATTTCGAGCATTTAACAACAATATACGCTTTCGATAAAACAGTTGCGCCTGCAAAGCAAATTAAATAAAATTTGAGATTTTGCAGAGGATCAAAATTGGTAACACAAACAGGACGGTGAAAAAACAAACTCCTTCGTTTTATTCTCTTTCTCTCTCTTATTCTTTTACCTCCTCTTCTCCCACTTTTCTATCCTCTTACTCTGTCACTCTCTCTCCCTTACTTCTCCTCCCTTGCTTGCGTCGCTCCCACGTGACCATGGGCCATTTTTCTTTCTTCTAACTTATGTTTCTTTCTTTGTCTCCGTTGTAGCTGGAACAAGGAAGAAGTGTTCTTGTCTGTCTCCTATCCAAGCTTGATTTACACAATCACCACCACAATCTCATATAGGCTTAGCAGCCCTTCCTGTTTGTAAGTATCGACATATACGTATGTATATATGCATATATATATATATATTATATTATTATGATTGAACGTTTTATATATATATAAGTTTTATATATAGTAAGTTTTATATATATATATATATATATATATATATATATATATATCCAAAGGAAATTGAGCAAGTAAAATCCAGGCTATATATGTTTCCTAATTAGCAGATCCTTGAAAGTAATAATTACTCAACGAGGGGAACTCCGCCAACTACTCATAAGGCCGAAGATACCTTAATTATACGATGGTTACATTGTCGTTAACTCGCCGGAAATATAATTTAAAATTAGTGATGAAGGCAGAAGAACGGGGCGAACAAGAAAACGAAATAGAAAAAGGCAAATGCATGAAGAAATATAACGGTCGGTAAGAGAAAAGAAGGGAGAGGTCAAAAATTTGGGAGTGGGCAACACATATATATATATATATATATATATATATATATATATATATATATATATATATATATATATATATATATATATATATATATATATATATATATTACAATACTGAGATGTAACTTGGAAAGTTTGGTGTTAGTTAACGTTGGTTTATTCTATAGAGAGATATTCCAACAACCCGGTGTTGTTGGGAAAATTCATTGGAATTATTTAAATTGAAGGAGTCTTTTGTGCTGTAAAGTTTTGGAACTCACTATTCTACATGGTCACTCGACTGGTTAGAAATAGCAGCTAAATATTTCCTTGAAATCACTCTCTAGAGTTTTAGAAAAGAAAAGCTTGTGTAATACGATCCTGGGTTTCCTACACCTATTAAAAAACCAACGGGATGGTTACAACTGGAATGCCTTTATTTAGGGTTAACCAGGAATTAAACAATAACAGCAACAACAATGCGAGCCAATAAGGAATTTTTTCTACGCAGACTTTTAGACCAGAGTTTCGCAGACGGATGCTAACCGACCCCTCTTGAGGTCGGCTGAGACTTGAAAAGAAGACGAACGAATTACCATATCTAATAAAATTGATAATTTTCAACTTTTTAAATTTACCCAACACCATGAAGAAGAATAAAGAAATATATATATGCAAGCATCATCTTTTGTTCTCATTGATGAAGAGGAAGGTTGTATGCTGGCAGAACTGTTAGCACACTGGGCAAAATGCTTAGCGGCATATAATCCATCTTTACATTCTGAGTTCAAATTCCGCCGAGGTCGACTTTGCCGTTGCCTTTCATCTCTTTCGGGATTGATAAAATAATCACCAGTCATGCATTGGGGGTCGATGTAATCGACTTAACCCCATCCTCTAAAATTGCTGACCTTGTGCTAAAATTTGAAACCATTAATAAAGAAGAAGGCGATGAGCTGGTAGAATGTTTAACACGCCGGGAAAGAAACAGTCATTTCGCCAGTCTTCACGTTCTGGGTTCAAATTCTACCTAGGTCGACTTTGCCCTTTATCCTTTCGTACTCGACGAAATAAGTAACAGATGAAGTGATCGATTAGCTCCCTCCCAACAAAATTTCATGCCTAATAGAAAGGATTAATAAAGAAGAGGTAGGTGGTGGGGGTTCAAAACAAAATCCCTAATTTTTTTTTTTTGTGGGAAGTTGATACTCATCAGTTTGTGAACTACTGGCTTAATTTACTTGAAATTTGGACTAGATCTCCTTGAAATCAATCTCCGCCATCTTGAAAAGGGGAGGACATACAGTAAATAATGTAGTTCTAGCTATCCCCAAAAATACGGGATGGTCAAGATGGGACTGTCTTTGATCATAGGTCCCTCCTGATCAGGGATGACCAGGAGTTGAATAACAAAATATATGAAATAATTAAAATGTTTCTAAACAGTTGGTTCTACTTGCTAGAAATAGCAACCAAATCACTCTCAAGTCACACTAACTTTCAATGGAAAGATAGTTTGTAATTTAATCCAAGGCATTGCTAAATGATGGATGGTTCATAGAAAGCTTTTGATTCATCAAGTTTGACTCAGGGCTAAAGAACAACATCCGTAACTCATAGAATACAAGATAGTTATTGAAGCTACTGCGTAGTTTGTAGTCCTGCTAGAAATAGATGTTACATATTAAATTTCGCCCTATCGGTTTGAAATTGGAGTTGGTTTATGGCTAAAGCAAAGAAGTTATTGACAAGCTTGGAAAGCTTTAATAACAAGTCTGATTGATTACCGCCGCAACGGGGCTTAACGACTTACTGAGCAACAAATAATGAATACCTTTCACTGGGGTGTACGAAAATATTGAAAATACGTTCAATACTTTATACTGTACCTCTATACTGTACTAAATATAAATACCAAGTCTGGTTTACTAAATTATTTCATGTCATCCATTTTTTACCTTTTGCTATAAATATTCTTTATTTCAGGAATAACATATAAAGCTACAAAACAAAAACAATAATACTCAGTTTGCACAGAAATGTTTGCCAACATTTTCCAATCTCATTAAATGTAATAAATCTAAGTATTCAAACGTTGAGTTTTATTAATTTTCCTTCTGGTTTGTTTGACTAGAACTGATAAATATTTCTTTATAACTCTCACGCAAGATGTCGATAACCTGTTTCTTGCTTACAGCGTTCTTCAAGTATATTATTGCCAGACAGAATGCTTTTGCGAGTGTTTGTTTGACATTGTAGTTTTATTGTCAGATTCCAACACTCTAACGCGCCCAAATTAACTTACATTTTTCATTTGCCTGCAAATTTTCCTGTATCGACTGCTTGAGGTTCGAATTTCGTATTGAAATTTATAACAGTAATGGAACAGCAAGTTGTTATTTACCAGAAAAATGCAATAAAATTATTTAGCTAAATAGTAGCTGATCTGGCGCTAGAATTTTTAAGTTTTTGTAATATTTTTACACGGACTTTCCATTTTTCTTTAATAACATTTACATTGTTGGTATTTCAGGAACACCATCAACATTATTGAATAAAAAGAAAGCAACAAATCTTTCTGAAAAGTAGTAACAAGTGTTGTCTAATTTAGCAGTGTAGCCATTTAGTCTGTCGACATGTTTCAGTAGAACATTCTGAACCTTTCTCTGCAACCATTTTTATCCTTAGTATGCTTTGCTTTTTTTCATCAAATAATGGTCATTTGATTTATCAATGTTCATACTTAGACATTTGAATCTAGAATTTCATAACAGAATACATTAAACGAACACATTTCTCCAAAATAGGTTTCATGTTGTTTTTTTTGTTTTTTTTTCATAAAAATTTCCACAAAACTACTATTTCAATAGTGAGTATATATTCTTCTTTTCGTCAATCTACAAGTCAGAGGGAATCTCTATGTGGCGGAGGCTGCATCTGTCAGAAACGAATTCAAACAATACTATTGTCTTAAAAGAGAACGGAAGACCGGAGAATGTCAGTCATGAATATATGACTAGAGGAAAAATAGACAGGATAGCCACGATTGGGTCTCTTGTAAGCATAAGTCTGCTGGGTCAGAGCTAGCATCGGATTAAACAACCAAAGACAGAAACTATATTGAGAGTTGTGAAAATAAACTCTTTACTGTCTAATGTAGTCATTTCCTGAAGGCTCTAATACTTATTTTGTCCTTTATCAGATGAAATTAATAATTGTTTCGTCACAGATAAAAATTTACGATGATCTTCATAGATGATCTTAATTACTTCTACAAGATGCAAAGTAAGACTAATAAAATTTGTAAGAATAATCGCGCTGCTGCACAAATTAGTAAGACTTCAATTCGATTTTATCAAATGTTTATTCCATAAAGTTAAATTTCTTTCAAATTACCTCATTCTATTATTTTCCTCCAACACATAACACTAATGAAACGGTCTCTCGCTTCAGTTCATATTGATGATGACAGTAAGAACGTTAGAGAAAGCTTCGGCTCAACTATTCTTACAAACTCAACAAATCCTGTTAGCAAACAACAATTAATTGGTGTGAAGTTAAAATAAATCAATGAGATAATCATATCATTTATAAATAACAGTGAACCATCTATATAAGATCAAAGAGGAGAATCATGGACACATTCCACCCATCTCTACGACTGTCGCTCCACGCACGATTGGCTTTGCTGGTCACTGCTGTCGTAGTGAGGAACAGGTCGTATGAGATATAATTTGGAGATTTCCGCTGCCTAATAAAGGGTGACGACCAGTTAATACTTTGATGTTATTATCGGAGACGTATGGTATGAAACGGAGGATCTATCAGAGAGGAACAGAGATCTCTGATGTTGCGTGGGAAAGTGCATTTCAGTTTGAGCCACTTGAAGAAAAAAAGATTCGTCTACAAACCAACGAAGGAGCTTCTGAGCTTATCTCCCTTCAATCATACCTTAGAAAGTTACATAGGGAATGGTACATTGAATAAAATAATCTTACACAGCACTAAAAATACTGGATGATCATGGCTGGAATGCTTTTGACCATAGATCTGCTAATTCAAGATCCAACTAGATCTCAACAACTACTGATTCATCTTCCTGTTTTCTATACTGTAGTTTGTATTAGAAATTAATATTTCTTTTGCCTATAACTTTCACCTATAACTTTCACTCAGAAATATTCCTTGTAAAAATTAGCGTGTATAACGGTCGGTAATAACCTATTTATACATTTTATACAAGATCTCGTTAAAGAGTGGATGAAATGACTGGGCGCAGGCTTGGCTATGTGGTAAGAAGCTTGCTTCCCAATCACATGGCTCCGGGTTCAGTTCCACTGCGTGGCACCTTGGGCAAGTGTCTTCGGCTATAACCTCGGGCCGTCATGTGTGTTTGTGTTTGTTTATGTGTGTGTTTGTAAGCTTGTCCTCTCACCATCGCTTGACAACCGATGCTGGTGTGTTTACGTCCCCGTAACTTAGCGGTTCGGCAAAAGAGACCTCTAGAATAAGTACTAGGCTTACAAAGAATAAGTCCTGGGGTCGATTTGTTCGACTAAGAATAAGTCCTGGGGTCGATTTATTCCAGTATAGCCGCAGTCAGAAGACTGAAACAAATAAAAGAATACTTGATTCAGAGGTCAACCAAATACTTCTACACGCAACATTATTCATCACTCAGACATCCGTAAGTAATGTGGTATGAGTTTAGTTCCCAGCTAGAGAAATACTTATGCTATTACCTGTCAAAATACAAAAGATGCACCAATTCTTTCGTCCATCTATAACCAATTTTGCTCGTTAACTACAATAGAGTAAGTAATTAATCGTAAAGGTACTAGGCTTCCAAAGAATAAGTCCTGGGGTCGATTTGCTCGACTAAAGGCGGTGCTCCAGCATTGCCGCAGTCAAATGACTGAGATAAGTAAAAGAGTAAGAATAAAATAAAGAGTATACTTTGCAATTCATTCTTCCGAGATCGGTAAGATGAAGTTCAAATATCAAGTACTGGCGACGATTTGATCAGTTACACCTATTCCCAAAATTTGAAGCTCTGTGTCTGTATTAGAAATCTATTATAAAATATTTGATGCATTTTGATTGTTTTTGTAATCTATCCGTGTCACAATCTTTACCAAAGTCAACTTAATCTACTTTCTTTCTTATTTAGTTACATAAAAACTTTGTTTCATTATTTGGGTCTATTCCAATAAACGACCTAATTACAAAAGTACTGCTGGAGAACTGAGACAAGTCACCATAATTCCACTACCCATTCTGTATCATCCAGAGTGATTGTTATTGCTGTTATTTAACCCCAGGTCAACTTGATCAAAGATGCTCCCATTTTGCTACAACCTGCCTCTTTTTGGGTGTTTATAGATGCACGGGCCTATAGCGTAGTGGTTAAGAGCGCGGGCTACTAACCCCAAGATTCCGAGTTTGATTCCAGACAGTGACCTGAATAATAATAATAATAATAATAATAGCATCGAAAAATACCTTAGGAATTCGAACCCAGGTTTGAAATTTCTCCAAGACACCTGATGACGGCTGGAGAGTATATCAGCCGAAACGTGTGTTAACAACAAACAAGATGAGGACAAATATCCGTCAAATGTAAATAATGCACTTTATCTTTTGCTTTCTTTTTTAACACGATGAGTGAGATTTGAGAGAGATTGAACTGCTATTTTATCAAGCGAGCACATAAGCATTCCTTCCCCTCTAGTGTCACTCTACTGTGGACTATGGTG
Organism: Octopus bimaculoides; assembly: GCF_046866305.1. NCBI lineage: Eukaryota > Metazoa > Mollusca > Cephalopoda > Octopoda > Octopodidae > Octopus > Octopus bimaculoides. Next base: position 135,205,354 of record NC_142928.1, read on the forward strand.
CAGTATCGAGACACATTAATAATAGGGTAGTATTCAGTAATGTTAGATAACCAGTCAAATGTCTAGTATTTATTTTACGTCCTGGTCTCCAATTCTATTTAGACTGAATTTACTTTTTATCCACTTCGAAATCTCGTTAAATTAATACAAGAATATTTATATAATATATTCATTTTATATTATATATTTACATTTAGAATGATAAACAGCAGAAATGCGTCAATTTTACAAATGATTCATATTTAATTGTTTTTGACAGCTGTTTCAGTGAAATAAAAACATCTCCATCTATGTAATTACGTAATTAACATGCATTATTAATTTAAATGTGACAGGCTACCAATATTTCTCTCCTGATGAGAAAGGTAACAAGTTGCATTATGTAATATTATAAATGACGTTTTTATTCCATTGAAACAGCTATCGAAAACAAATTACGAATATGTAGTATATATGCATTTCTGTTGTTTACTATTCTAAATACGTTGCTCTCAGTTAACGGTTTAACCGGTTCTGTATATACATGCAAGTTTATTGCATCGATATTTATTGCATTGTAATAATGTATTAGAGTTTAATAAGCGAACTCTTAAATATCGTGGATATATTTTTATGATGTTTACACATCAACTCCGTATATAGATATATAGCATTTATATAAATGTATAAACTATACAGCTTTATATATATCTTGTCTCCCTTGTCAGTCGTTAGAAAAGTGCTTTCATGTGGCTAAGAGTTGTTTTGACTCTTATTTCTAGCAATGCTGGTGGTGACTAACACCCTCCGTCGCTTTAATGACGATTATACTTGTTACCTTTCGGTTGTAAATTGCAAATAGCCACCTTAATAATTTATATATATATATATATATATATATATATATATATATATATATATATATATATATATATATATATATATATATATAAATTTTAAATCTTTAAATTGATTCAGAGTTAAAGCTGCGATCATGCTGGAGCACCACCGCTGACTGTGTAACACCATTATTTGAAACTTCCTCTGATATGTGGCATTTGGTGAATGAAGGAGTTTCATGTTGCTACCCTGATCTGTGTTTCCTGCCGTGAGGTAGGCTCATTTGGAACCCTTGCCAGCAGAAGCTCCAGTTTTGTTTTGAAGACACTTACATCCACACCATGCAGGTTTCTCAGGCATTTTGGAACGATATTGAAAGCAGTCGGCCCTTGAAACCCAGGCTGTTGCAGTATCTGGCCCTCTGTTTTGATGGAGACGCTGGAATTTTGGCACTGTGCAGTGGTACCCCGTTATGCTGTTTATGTAACTTTCAATGCCAAAGTTTGGCACAAGGACTTCCAGGATTTTTTCCAGATGTAATCACTGCATATCTTTCCCACCTTCGTTCTAGGAAGAAGAGTTTTAATTCTTTCTGTTTTTCCCAGTAGTTGATATGTTACATTGAGACGATTTTCTTTGTGTAGCTTCGTCGGATTGCTTCTAGTTCCGATGTTAATTTTATATTGTGTGGTGACCATAGTTGGGAGCAGCAGTCCAAGCGACTGAAGACGTATGCCCTCCAAAGGACTATTATTGTCTCCTTTTGTTTTGAAAGTTTGGAGGATCCACTCAGCTAGCCGTCTGCATTTTATTACCAATATGCATTTGGAAAGATGCATCATTGCTCATGTCAATGCCCATAAGAACTAATTTTGCCTGTACATCGGAGAACTTGATTTACTTAATTACATGCTCGGAATGCAAACGGCAATATATTGGACACACCAAAAACAGTATACGTCAGAGGATGGCGGTGCTCAAATCTCAAATTAGGATTCCGGAATACAGGAAAAATACCTCTCAGCCTGCACATCGATGAATGTGCATCCAACAAATTTCTCAAATTCACAACGTTTCCATTGTACAAATTCAAAGACAATGTTAACCAGAATGAACGCATTAGCAAGGAAATGCATTTCATAAGGAAGTACCGACCGAGTCTAAGTTCTTTAAACTCGCAACACTGAGACTTTTTTTATATATATGTATGTGAATGCATATGTATGTGAATGCATATGTATGTGAATGCATATGTATGTGTGTATGCGTATGTATGAATGTGTTAGCGTCTTATGAAGCTAAATTCATAAGTTCTAAAATTGCAGAAGAATGCGTTGCTGGGCAGTTTGGTTTAATAGTAAAACGCTTGACATGTAATCACAGAGATGTGAGTTCGAGTCTCATGGCTGGCCGGCAACGTATTTTTCTGCATTATATGGATAATTTATCCTGATCACGCTATTTATAGCATTATCACGCGTTTAAGAAATAAATTTATTTCTATATATGTGTATATATATATATATATATATATATATATATATGAGTGTGTGTATGTATCTGTGTATATATACATATATGTATATGGGTGAATGTGTATATATACATATGTGTGTGCTGTATATATATGGATGCATGGATATGCAAGTTATTCATAAGAAATAAAGACAAGGGGTCGAAAAACTCGATTCCTATTAAAACCCCGGGGGAAACAAGTTCACAACGACGACTGCTATTATTATTACTGCTGCTAGTTATTCGACTGTTACAGGCACTCCTGTAGAAAACAAGTCTTGACCACACTAATTTACCAAAACAAAGAGATAGTCGTAATTTGCGGTCACAGACAGTTCAACTTGTCATGCCACGAAAATTAACGAAAATTACCACGTGCACTTGCAGAAAAAAGGAAAGTAAACTATGAATGTTAATTTTAATTTTAATTATATTTTATCAATAGCTCTTTTTTCTCCCTACATATTCCATCTTAGTACATATTTTCGATATGGTTTTTCAAAAACCGAAACATGTAAAACAAAACCAAAACATTCTTCTTTTAATGTATTCACTTAAAGGAAAATTAAAATGTACCCAATTTTAAGAAGTAGCATTCTCGTTCTTCTTTTCCATATACATATATATATATATATATATATATATATATATATATATATATATATATATATATCCTTCCCTACGAAAATTAGCTTTGTTTTTATGAAAACCACCAGTATTTATTCTGACGCGATGCTTTTAATAAAGCTGTAAGTATGTCCCATTTTGGTTCGAAGAGGTAAAATATACATCAATGTTGAAGATTTTTTCAAAATAATTCTCATTTCCCATGAACAAAAAAATATCTTCTTGCGCTATGTTAGCTAAAAAGATTGTTTTTTTTTTTGCGAATCTCGAGTTCTTGTTTAGATGCTTTCTTGTTAACATTCGCTTTTAGCACAAAATATCACACACTGAGATTTACATGCTCCGTGCTTTCTTGTTAAGCTTTTAGCTTAAAATATCATTCATTCTCAGTGTGCCTATATATATGTGTGTGCGTGCGTGTGTGTGTGTGTGATATTTATATATGTATATATATGAATGTATATATTCTATATATATATATATATATATATATATATAGAGAGAGAGAGAGAGAGAGAGAGAGAGAGAGAGAGAATATATATGGCATATATATATAATATATTAATATAATGATATATACAGACATATATATACTTATATATGTAGACATATATATATTAATATATATATATATACCCATTTGTATGTGTGTGTATATATATATGTATATATATGTGTGTGTATATATAAATGTATGTGTGTTTATGTGAGTGTATATATATATATATATATATATATATATATATATATATATATGCATATGCGTTAGACATAACCTGAAATTACGTATATTTATATACATTCCAACATTATTCTTATTTACAGATATTCCTAATTTGTATCTTACATTTATACATATCCCAAATGTTTACATATTTACTTGCACATATACTGAATTTATGTACATCTATTAATATTCCAAAGAAATACATATTTATCCATATTGCGAATATATCGTTATACATAATTTGACGGCGGTAATGGAAGGTGGTTTTTCTCTGTCTGTAATAATGGTAAGAAATGTTCTGTTCCTCAACGTCAAATATCTAATTTTCTCAAATGCATGTTGATGAAATTAAACTTGTTTATTTTATAACAGGATTTTTCTTTATAACTTCTGATAACTTTATCTATCCAACTTTTAACCTCACTCGCTCTCTCTCTCTTTTTTCTCTTTCTCTTCAAATCTTTTTTTTTTCTTCTCTCTATCCCTCTATACTTTCCTTTCGCTCCCACACTTTCTCTCTATTACTTATTATTATTAAGTCTGCTGAATTCCAAATTTAGTTTCTATTCTACACTAACGCCTGCGAACTTCAGTCCAATTTAATTTGAGAACCAGTTTCTACAAGCACGCAAGCCTTTAGGAGAAATTAGGCTTAACCCGAAACCTCCCGGTTGCAAAGCAAACTACCTAACAACACAACTATGTAGGTCTGGGCCTCTGTGTGTGTGTGTGTGTGTGTGTGTGTGTGTGTGTGTGTGTGTGTGTGTGTGTGTGTGTGTGTGTGTGTGTGTGTGTGTGTGTGTGTGTGTGTGTGTGTGTGTGTGTGTGTGTGTGTGCGTGTGTGTGTGTGTGTGTGTGTGTGTGTCTGTGTCTGTGTGTGTCTGTCTCTGTGTGTGTCTGTGTGTGTGAGAGTGTGAGTGTGAGCGTGTGTGTGTGTGTGTGTGTGTGTGTGTGTGTGCGTGTGTGTGTGTGTGTGTGTGTGTGTGTGTGTGTGTGTGTGTGTGTGTGTACAGAAGTAATGAAGAATTAGGTACTTAAGTTGAAAAACCAAGTCAGTCCGGTATTATCCGCACAGCTCGAAGTAAGGTGAATAAAATCAAAATAAACAACAGGATTTCAAGAAGTGATGCAGTACAACTGTTTCAAGCGACTCATTACAACAATGCAATCATTACATCAATTTAAATACAGCGCTATCTTCAGCCGCACAAAAAAAAATTATCTGGTTGGTGCGCCTCTCTTAAAGTGCCTTAATAGTGGAATCCCCGAATTGCATGGTGGTCTATATAGGGATGATGCGTTATTCATTATCCCTAACAACAATAAATCGGTCATAGAGAGAATGAGGAAAAAATTAGAAGATCCTTCAAAAGCTTCAACTTAGGACTCACTTTTGAACATGGCACAAAGGTGGCTAATTTCTTAGACACTACTTTAGGTATTAACTCAGGCTTATATTAACCCTATAGGAAACCGGGTGAAGTTACGAGGTATGTGAATAAAACCTCAAATCACACCACTAATATATCAAAATCAGTAATTAAGGATATTTCTAGAAGAATTACGAAATTATCTGCTAATATAGACATTTTTAATACTCACTCCTACCACTATAACTTCGCCCTATCTAAGGTAGGATATAACTAAGAGATTACTTTCCTTAATCCAAAAAGTATAACACCTACTGATTATATAAATAATGAGAATTTAAGTGAGAGAGAGAATAAAAGCCCACTTAGTCAGGAAAACACCTACTGTGAAAGCTTCCAACACACCTATTAGTTTTTAAAATAAGATAAGTAACAATAGGAAACTAGATTCTAAGATCAGTAAGATTAATAGTTTATATAATAATTGTAATGAGACGATTAAGTGGATTATGCCATCCTCTAATGATAAGACAAATACCAATAGTATAGCCATACCTAATAATCAAGTCGTGAGTTTAGAAGGTGGAAGAAGAGTAGATAGATATACATAAGAAGAGTAGTATAGTCTGGTATAACATTCCATTCGACTGTGCTATATTCACCAGCATACATAAAAAAAAATTTAGATAAAAGCTTCCCTGCATCCTGTAGATATAATAGAATATTTTCCCGTAACACAATCAGAATCTCGTATTCTACCCTCCCCAATATAGGTACCATCATAGCCAGGTTTAATAGAAAGAATATAAAATTAGCAAGAGGAATTTATAATAACAAGAGCACTCAGTAATTGCAAACCTCCGCCAAGGCAACACCAACGTCCTCACAACGATTAGCCAGAGATGATTTTTAAAATGAGAATATCTGAAATAAACTCGACTGCTCTCACAAGCGAGAATACTAAAAATGAACCTCAATGAATCTCAAAAATTAGATGAAAAAATGAATCCAAAAATGAATCTCAAAAATTAGATGAAAAAAAAAACAAGAAAAATATCCAGAATCTTTGTCCGGTATCGGATCAATCCCAAAATCTAATCAGTTCGTGCCAGCCATCGATCCCAAAATCTAATCAGTTCGTGCCAGCCATCGATCCCAAAATCTAATCAGTTCGTGCCAGCCATCGATCCCAAAATCTAATCAGTTCGTGCCAAACATCTCTGAAAGTTTCATCCGAATCCATCCAGCGGTTCTTGAGATATCTTGTCCACGGACAAGCAAAAACGACTGAAAACAATATCTCCGCCTTCGCTAAGGCGGAGGTAATAATATTAGTATTGTCAATACTGGTTTAAACCCCTGTAATGACGATAATAATAATGGGGATGTAGGAATCAGGAACAGCAGAACTAATACATCTAATATGCGTAATATAAACTGTATAAACTCCGATATTTATACTAACCCAGGTATTACTGACGCAGTACCTGATGATGCTGAGACGAATTCAAATGATACTATAGTTGAATGAAGTATAAATAATAACAGTAATAATAATGCCGATAATAATTGTAGTAGTAGTAATAATAATATTGATAATAATAATAACAATGATAAGAATATCAATGGTATTAATAGTAATAATGCTCCCTGTTGCAATTGTAAATTTAAATCTCATTGCCCGTTAATAGGTCGATGTTTAATCAAAACGTAGTTTATAGATGTACAATTGTAACTGAAGCTGGTAATTATATATATATTGGATGTTCGATAAATATGAAAAAACATATTAATAACCATTTTTCATCGTTTAAACTTAGACATAAAGCTAATAGTACGAGTTTATCTAGTAAGATCTGGGAACTTAAAGAAAACGGGATCGGATTTAGCCTTAAATGGGATATAATACGGAGGGCGCAGCCTAATAGAGATAGCCGATATGGGTGTGAGCTTTGCTCTATGGAAATTTATGAGATGTTTAAATACAGAGACAAGAACAACCTGATTAATAATAGATTAGACCTAAGGGTGTCATGCATGCATAGCATCATCCGCGCATTTAAGTATTTTCGAAACTAATAATATTACATTTATCATACTTGGAATTTGAGAGTGGAAATTAACTTTGGTGTCGTATCCATTATAACTTACCCTCTAGTATAAAATATAGGATATTATGTTATATGCTTTTCTACTCTAGGCACAAGGCCCGAAATTTTGGGGAAGGGAGCCAGTCGATTAGATCGACTCCAGTACACAACTGGTACTTAATTTATCGACTCACTCTGTCTCTCTCTCACCTTTCTATAGCTATAATGATGTCTATTACTTCCTACGTTCTTTCTGTGTTTTAAACCAGCTGATGCAACCACTTCATGTGTTTCACACACCACAATTCTGTAGTAAACGTTCTCACAATAATTCTTCATTAGCAAAAACGAGCCGAGTTGAAGAAAGAAAGAAAGAAAGAAAGAAAGAAAGAAAGAAAGAAAGAAAGAAAGAAAGAAAGAAAGAAAGAAAGAAAGAAAGAAATAAATTGAACACAATTGACATAAACAGTTTCCCCTCTCCTCGTGAACCTATAGAGAAATGTGCTCACATCAGCAACGCCAACTGAGCGACGCCAAAACGTCAGCGCACGAACATCTCAAACTCGACAATGCATTCTCTGTACTGAAAACGACATTCCAATTAAGTAGTAATGGGTTAAAAGAACTTTTACCACTGCATGTGAGTTGATTGTTATAAACTTGTGTTAATCTAAATTATGACACCTATGCAATTAACTTCTTTTTCTAACTCTGAACTCTTTTAAAACCCTAACAAACCACATTTCAATGTTATACCATGCCAATGCATATGATTATTAAGAAATGTTTATTTTCTCATATTCTGAATTTAAACATTTTCTTCAGAAAGCAAAATATATACACATTTTGCACACATAATTTATACATATCTGTACACATTTTCAATTCATTTCAATTATGCATATGTTTGCATATATATATATATATATATATATATATATATATATATATATATATATATATATATATATATATATATATATATATATATATATATATATATATATATATACATATATATGCTTGTATATATATATATATATTGAATGTATACATGTCTATACATGTTACGAATTCTTATGCAACATGGTGCTCTCTCTAATTTACAAACGAAATATTGTAGGAAAGTGGTTACAAATCTAATTTCCTTATTCAAAATATCTGAATTTAGAATCAATGATTTTGATGTTCAGTTTCTGACATAATGATGATGTTCAGTGCAGAATTTGCGTGCGGTTAGATCTACGGTCTACCATTTGGAAGAGAGATCGTTTCAAATTACTCAATTCTGAGAAGAGACGCAGTAATCTTCTTGACATAAGTTTAGTTCCCAGCAAGAAAAATATTTATCCTGTTATTAGTCGAAATACAAAATATATTGCACCAATTCTTTCATCTTGTTATGGCAGATATCGCAGATTTTGCTCGTTACAGAACCTTACATTTTTTTTTTCTTTTTATCCATTCGTGATTATTGTGTATTTATTGGGGAAGCTCTACAAGAATCAACGAATTCAATATGACTTGCGTTCCTACATAATGCATTTGAATTATATTGATTTGTTGCTCTCTTAATTCTGAGATTAATGGTTGGGTATAGGCTTACACGTGGTGTTAGTAACCACTTACCCTTCACTGATTCATTAAAGGATTTGGGAGAAACCACTTCAAGCTAATAAAACATTGATCTGCGTTACAGTGACTGTGCCTCTTAAAGATTTACAACTAGATAGATGATAAATTGAATCAGCAAGTTCTATGACTCTTTACTAGAAGTACGTGCAGTGACACAACATTAAGGCTACAGCCTTCATGATTTAGATATTTGCGATTATCTAATAGAGTTGAAATACGAATAAACTGTACAATTTTAATCTATTTTAACTTGAAAGCGTAATTACAGTAGCGGTATTAGTGTTTATACCGTAGCTCATTGGAGGAAGTAACTGTTACATGAGTAATTGTTTTAGTTAGTCCACATTACTCTATATGGAGCATAAAGCCAGTTTCCTGGTTTCTCTGGCGTATATATTTCTCCCTGGACAATCAGTCGAAAGATTGCTTGTTTTTACCAGCTGAACGGTCTGGAGCAATGTGAACTGAACACAACTCATAGCCCGGTTCAGGAATCGAAACCACAGTCTTACGATATGAGTCTTTAGATGGTCATGGTCTCACGTGGTGAAACCATCTAATAACGACTCTGTTCAAAAGGCTGGAATAGAAGATGCCATTCGAAGAAAGAACATTGTACAATGAATATCCACAGAACCGAGCTGTAGCTTTTAAATGCCTTTTATTCCGGGTCACAAATATACACAAGTTGAATAAATCAAGAAAGTTATTTACTAGTGAAAGGCCATCTTCAGCTTGCATTTATCCTACGTCATAGCTTCTCAATGTCTATGTGTACTATGTGTATATATACATAATATGTATATATACACATAGTATTCATGTTGTTTACGTTTTGTGACGTTCTGTACCCATATATGCATATATATATATATATATATATATATTAAATATATACTTTTATAAAACAAATTTTACAAAATATATAGTATCTGTTAACAGTCTTAGCAAAAAGCTCACAGGTGAGTTTTTGTATATATATATGTATACATGTCTCTTAAAAGATAGAGCTCAAAATCAATGCATTGAAGATACTTTATTGCAGCAACAATTATAATAACAGAAACAACCACAATAAGCCAAACCTATGCACATTTCAATAGGGTATCCCGGATAAATAAACCATATTGTAACAAATTACAACATATTACAAATTTCTGGATACTCCATCTCTTCAGGGTCGCATTATTGCCATCACCAATACTACTATTATTAGCAAAACACACACATCATCCAATAGGGTGAAAGAATAATCGACGGTACGCAACCTACCATCGTTATTTTCTTACAGAATGTAAACAAACAAGTCAACCGAAATCCAGTGACGTACACCGCCCGGTTTACAGCGTAAAAATCCCTTGCCAAAAATTCATCCCCCATGTACATCAAGATTTCCTATTGGATCTTCCTATCACGATAATATATTAATTAATTAATTAATTATACCCGCCCACGCACACGCACCGCACACCACCACCCACATACCCACACCTACACCCACACACACATACACACATATACCTATACTTACATACGCACACCAATACATATCTATATGTATTTTTTATGTATAACTATATACACACAAACACATATACACACAAACACATATATACACTCACATATGCATGCATATACATATACATACATACACATACACATACATATGCACCCACATAAACGCGCACAGATACACACACACATTTACATATATACGCATACATACTCACATGCACACATACGTACATATATACATACATACATATAGCTATACCTCCATATATACATCGATACATATGCACATACACACATACAAGCTTATATATGTTTACATGTACACACATACACATACGTCTCCATACACACATATATACATATATACACACATACACTCTCGCGTGTCTCCACATGTATACCTACACCCATATACATATACACTCATATATTTGCGCCACAGACCTAATTCCAGTAAGATATATAGAGATGAATATACCTATTCCTTAATTGCGAACTTGTGCCTATACACATTCCGGTAATTCCTATTTATAAAATGCATACGTATGCCTATACATATGTAGACATCTGTAAGCTTTAAACGTTATTTTATTGACTAGGTGACCCTTGGAAAAAAGTCTGGAAAATAATTCCAAGTTACATAACGAACAAGTACTTTTACCCTTGTCGTACGGCATCGATTTGCCTACTAACAACCATTCAAGGGAGTAATCCCTTTTCTCATCTTTCAATTTCCAAACTAAATTACTAAGCGCCGTACTATATTGTTTATTCCTATCCCTAAAGGACGAGTGTGTGTGTGTGTGTGTGTGTGTGTGTACATATATGATATGTATGTATATATGCATATATATATATATATGTATATGTATATATATATATATATATATATATATATATATATATATACATATTATTTATATTATTATGATTGGACGCCACGCATCCATTTTCAAATTAATAATTTTGATGCGACTCTACCCTGTACTGTTCTCTCTCTCCCTCTTTCGTTTTCTCTCTCTCTCTTCCTTTCTCTAATTCTTTTTTTTTCTCCCCTTCTCCTTTCGCTTTTTTCTCTCATCCTTTCTCTAATTCTTTTTTCTCTCCTTCACCGTTTTCTATCTGTCTCTCTCTCTCTCTCTCTCTCTCTCCCTCTTTCTTCTTTACCCTCTCTCTCTCTCTCTCTCGTTGCTGACACGTGACCATCGTCCATCTTTCTTTTCCTTGCGTGATCATCATTTCTTTCAGTCTATCTTACAGACCAGACGCATTCTTATTTGTCTCCTCTTCTATCTTTTCTCTTGTCAAAGACAATATTCCTCCAGGGTTCGCTACCTTACCTCGTCTGGCCTAACGGCACTCCATGTGTGTTTCCGTTTGGTTTGTTGTATGTCTCCACTGTCCTATTTTTGTTACCAACTTTGACCCTCTGCAAATCCCAAATTTTAATTTTGTTCGCGGGAGCAACTGCCTTTCGAAGCCTCCGCCTTAGCGAAGGCGGAGGTAAAAATTGTCGGAAGGAGTGGCTGTGTGGTAAGTAGCTTGCTTACCAACCACATGGTTCCGAGTTCAGTCCCACTGCGTGGCACTTTGGCAAAGTATCTTCTACTATAGCCTCGAGTCGACCAAAGCCGAGTGAGTAGATTTGGTAGAAGGAAACTGAAAGAAGCCCGTCGTATATATGTATATACATATGTGTGTGTGTGTGTTTGTGTGTCTGTGTTTGCCCCACCCCCTCAACCGCTTGACATCCGATGCTGTGTGTTTACGTCCCCGTAACCTAGCGGTTCGGCAAAAGAGACCGATAGAATAAGTACTAGGCTTACAACAAATAAGTCCTGGGGTCGATTTCCTCGACTAAAGGCGTTGCTCCAGCATGGCCGCAGTCAAATGACTGAAACAAGTAAAAGAGTAATCAAAATTATTTGGTCGACGCACAGATAAATAGGAAGAGTTGATTGTTATGACGTTTCAAATCCTGTCGTGCTTTGGAATAGGTTGTAAAGTGGAAAGAGAAAGATGAGAGAAGTAAAAAAAAAAACATTGGAAAAAGCGAAGAAGAAAAATGTAAAGTACAATACGGCCAAAAAGGCCATAGACGCAGGCGAAGATGAGTGGTTAAGAAGTTCGCTATGCAACCATGGTGTCTCGGGTTCGATCTTACAGCGTGGCATCTTGGGTAAATGTCTTTAAAACAGGTTAGAAGTCTATATAGATTTGTGAGTAGATGAGGACAGAGGTATTGGGTACACATTTTGATTAGCAGTAATTCTATTTCAAAAATCCAACCTTGTCTCTCACTGTGTCACAGTGAGTCTACTTTTATATTGCATTAAGGGTAAACGTGCTTGTGGAATACTCAGCCACTTTGCACACTAATCGAAACGATAGAAATACATCATGTGTGTGTATGCGTGCGTGTGTACACTCTACGTAATACATGTGTCCCTTCTAAGACATCATCAGTCTTATCATACTGGATTACAACTCCATAATCGAAGAACGACTTCATCCCAAAGTTTAGTAGCTAATATTCTGTACGCAGCTCGCTTAAACAGGACTAACATCATGTTTATTGTTGGAAGTAAAAAGTTTGTTCGTCCATTCCATCCATTTTTGCTACCCACTGTTCCTGAGAGTGGCGTAGAGATAGAGTCCTCAGGCACCTCCTACATAAGATTCTAACGGAAACAACCGTCATTGCACGTTCCTGTTGAATTCCCAAGCGTTACCAACTGAGACTATGGATATTGTCCAACCATCTCGATTTTGGCCTACTCGTACTCATACTTCTGCTGGTCCGGCTTACGATCCTTTACAGCGACATTCTGACCACATGTCCATAGTATCTGAGTTGTGATCTTTCAATGTTAAGAAAAGTTTATCTACAACAATATTTGTGACACTCTAAGGTGACAAGCTGGCAGAATCGTTAACACGCCGGGCAAAATGCTTAGCGGCATTTCGTCCGTCTTTATGCTCTGAGTTCAAATTCTGCCACGGTCTATTTTGCCTGTTATTCTATCGAGATCGATAAAATAAGTACTAGTAGAGCACTTGAGTCGATGTAATCGACTTACCCCCTCTCCTGAACTTTCTGGCCTTGTGCCAAAATTTTAAAGCAATTTCAGCATAGCATAACTAAACTAAGAAATTTTGTTATTCTGATTTTGGTAATTATCATCCACTTGTTTGTATTTTTTACACCGTATGTCAGGAAAGACCTGATCAGCTTCATTTTGAAATGCTGCAGCCTTGTCAGTTTTTCCCTGCTGTCGTGTATGCAGAATGTGTCTTGATAGAATCGATTTACTTTCACAGAAATGTCCTATGACTTAAACAGACTCAGGTTTTGACAGAAACTCTTTTATTTCTCTTTTCCTTTCCATTTCTTCCACCACTACCCCCCACCCGCACCACCCGCACCACCACGTTTGAAATTCACTAGAGTCTTGTATTGCAGTTTTTGACAGGATTTTCTTATTCCCCCCCCCCCCCATTAGAGAATGCTGATAATTGCAATAGATGGCAAAACTTCACTTTTTCCCCCCCCTTTACAATAGACTAGATTCGAATTCGGCTGAATAAGACAGAATTCTATAATATTATATTTCCTGTCAGTTTCACTGCTTTTCTTGTGTTTATTTATTTTCCCTTGCCAAAAGCAGGTCTCAGAATAGTTAAAAATTAAAACATTTAGTAATTCTGTAATGAAATTCTCTGATTTATATAAGTGAGAGAAATAAGATTACGGATATTCGTGGCTTTCTTAAGAGCATTTATGACGTAAGAGGAGTAAAATGGCGGCGACTGGGAATAAACATCAAATTTTAGATTTGGTTTGCACAAACCATTACCTCAGCAGCATTCTTTATTTCAATATTCACTTAAAAATTTATACATACATTTTTAATTCTAATTTAATCTCCTCTAACAGAAATAGCGTCTTTATTCAATATTTTTTCAAGTTTTGCTTTGAAATTTATTGCAATTTTTTGATATTTCTCAATAATTTTCTTTCTAATCAAGAATGTTCTGGAAGACAGCTTAGACTAAAAACATTGCCTTTTTAACATTTTTATTGCTAATTTAAAATGCTTCGGCCTTGTTGCGTTGAGTTTATATTTTTGGCTCTATTGTCTGTTAATTACCATTACCTAATTGTAAACGTTTGAGCATATACTTCTCTACGAATTTACGGCAAAAATTGAAATAAAATCTTCTGTTCTCCTTAGAGAGAGAGAGAAAGAGAGAGAGAATGGGAGAGAAGATAAGAGAGAGTAAATGAGAGAGAGGGGAGAGTCAGTGAGTGAATGAGAAAGTGAGTGGGTGAGAACAAGAGAATGAAAAAGAAAGAGAAAGTGAGTGGATGAGTGAGTGAGCGAGAGAGTCAGTGAGTAGGTGAGTGGGTGACTGACTGAATAACTAAGAGAGTGAGAGAAAAAGAGTGAGTGAAAAAGAAAGAGAATAAAAAAGAAAGAAGGTGAAAGAAAAAAAAAGAGTGAGAGAGAGAGAGAGACAGAGAGAGATTCAAAATTACGGAGTGATTAAGTAATTCGCTACTCAGTCACAACGTCCTGGATTTAATCTCGAGATGCCATCTTGGTCAAATATCATTTACCGTAGTCAGAACAGGATTAAGACCCACAAAGGCCTTAAGCACTTAACAGAGTTTGGTACCCCCATACACTTGTGATTAAAAATATAAACAATAATTATCCATAAAATAATTTTTTTTAGTTTTCAAATAAAACACAACTAGCAGTAAGATGGAAAATAATGGGGTTTTTTTTTTGCATATTTCCACTTTATATTTGAAAAGTTTTTTCCTACTATTTTTAATTGCAGTCTCTGATCAGATCCCCAAAATTAATCTTACATAACACATCTGCGTCTAGTAGAGATAAGGCATGCTGAATATTATTTTAGGAAATTTAAAGTGAATTCTTTTGTGTCATAAGCCATTTACCACTTTTGTGGTGCCTCCTCCCTCTCCTTGATGCCCTAGGCGCGTGCTTATTTTGCTTAATGGCTAATCCAGCGCTGACAGCAGACACTCTCAATCCAGACTTTTATGAGGGAAAACTGAGGATCTGGAAAATAGATAGAAGCTCGTCAGATGAATTGCATCTAAGTCAAATGTCCTGTTGACAAATGCTGTTACTCTGGTTCTTCCTGAGAATTACGATACGAATGCATGCTTAGAGTGTACTCGGCTACTTCATGCGATAATGGAATGAATAAACGTTTCGGTTGATCGAACAACTGAATGCTCAACGTCGAAATCGACGGCAAATCATCGTCATCATCATTATCATTATCATCATCATCATCATCATCATCATTATTACCATTTCACGTCAGTTTTCCATGCTACCATGGGTAGGACGGTTTGACGATGGGAAGACTGCACCAATCTGTGCTGTCTGTCTCGGCATGGTTTCTGTGGCCGGATGCCCTTCCTAATGCCAATCACTTTACAGAGTGCACGGGGTGCTTTTTACATGACTCCACCAGAAATTAGGTCACAAAGTAACTTGCAGGACAAGACCCCTCAACTGGATGGAGTAGTATTGAGAGACAGATGGCGGAAGGGAGGAGAGAAAGATGGTGAAGATGTGTACAGAGATGGGACAGGGACTGTACACCGAAGTTACTGGGTAGTGAATATAGTGAGGTAGACCCTGAATTGGAGAGGGTTAGTAGGCGTGTGAGTTTCGAAAGGAGGGTGGGAGCTTGCGGTAGAGGAAGGAAAGGAATTTAACAGGGGTATATTGTATTATTTCTTTACTACCCACAAGGGGCTATACACAGAGAGGACAAACAAGGACAGACAAACGGATTAAGTCGATTATACCGACCCCAGTGCGTAACTGGTACTTATTTAATCGACCCCGAAAGGATGAAAGGCAAAGTCGACCTCGGCAGAATTTGAACTCAGAACGTAGCGGCAGACGAAATACCGCTAAGCATTTCGCCCGGCGTGCTAACGTTTCTGCCAGCTCGCCGCCTTATATTGTATGCAGGGGTATATCGTATGCAGGCAAGTAGGTGGATACGTGAGGGAGAACGGAAGGAAGTGGGAACGGCTGTGATGAGCATGGGGGAGTTGCTGGGTAAGAGGGTCATGATCATGGATTTTACTTTGCTGGTCGGTTCTTCTCAAGCATAGCATATCACCAGTTGCTTCAGTCCTTTGTCATATTCTCTGTGAGGCTGAGCATCTGACATTCATTGCTCACCACTTCATTCTACGTCTTCCTGGGTCTTCCTCTTCCACAGGGTCCCTCTACACTTAGAGATCGTTAACTTCTTTATGCTGCTGTTCTCATCCATACGCATAACATGACCATACCAGCGCAGACTTCTCTCTTGCACACTACATATGGGGTCCAATTTCTCTCTCGACACATTTATATTTTGTCGTATACATACATATATACATATATATATATATATATATATATATATATATATATATATATATATATATATATATATATATATACATACATACATACATACATACATACATACATACATACATACATATATATATATATATGCATACACGTATATTGGGTTGTCAGGAAAGTTCGTGCCGATTTTTAATGGAAAGAAAAAGGTCAATAAATACTTGCCATTACATCTTTAATCAACCAAATACGAACCATTTTGTTGCACAATGCGTCTCCATCTTTCCTTTAACTTGAAAATACCCTCTTCCCAGAATTGAGGTGGTTTCATGGCAAATAAGTCGAAAGGTAAGCTACGATAAATCGGCACGAACTTTCCGGACAACCCAATATATATGTGCGCGCGTGTGTGTGTGTGTGTGTGTGTGTGTGTGTGTGTGTGTGTATGAACAAATATTTATACATATATATGTATATATATTTTTCTTCGTGCTTTGAGTTCTACTTACAAACCTATCAACAAACCTATACATATATAAATATTTATATATGTGTGTGTGTGTGTGTGTGGAGAGAGAGAGATTGAAAGTGAGGAGAAACAAAGATATATACACACACATACATACACACTCTGTTACTAATGTTACTACTACTACTGTATTATTTTTACCTTTCTCCTGTTCTGTCTATCTTATCTAATGTGAATCTGCCTTCCAGCTCTTTATATCTTCACAAAACATATTTGTCTTTGTAATTTCAGACATCTTTATATCTTCGTGTGTTAATATCTTCATATATCATCCTATCATAAATATCTTTATATAGTGTAAATATTCGCGTTTTTAATAAAACTTTGCTTATCTTTGATCCAGTAATTCAAAAAATCTTATCTACAAATACGATAGAAATTAACAAGCTTTCTTATTATATTTTCTAAACGCAATATTTCATTAATTAGCAGAAGAGTTGTTTTTCGTGTTTTTAATTAAATAGGTAGATGATTCACTAATTAAATATTTTTCATCAACAGTTTGAATTATTCTTAAAAAATAATAGTCGTAAAACGTTCGGTTTAAGGGTCCTACTTGAAATGGAACCTGCATTCGATCCGCTAAAGACAATAGACAAAAACCTAATGTCTGCTTGGTAGGTTATCTAACCTGTTTTAATAGAGAATCTAGTCATAAGGCAACGAGCTGGCAGAATCGTTTGTATGCCGGACAAGATGCTTTGCGACATATTGTCCGTCTTTATGCTCTGAGTTCAAATTCCGCCGAGGTCGACCTGGTCTTTCATCCTTTCGAGGCCTATAAAATAAGTACCACTGGAATTCATGTAATCTCCCTACCCACTCACCCGAACTTACTGGCCTTATGCTAAAATTTGAAACCATTGTAGGATGTTGGTTTTTGTTTTGTTTTTAGGTTGGTAATTATATGCAAATTAGAGTTATAACTCTCCATTATAAGCTGTGGAAACATGTCTTTGACAAAATGTTTTGTTAGTTTGCAATGTCAAGCTCAGAGAAATAGTTACTAGATAGTCCCTTCTTAAGACTAATAATTTCGGTGATGAAGTCTCCCAGCACTATATGTCGCAACACACGTTTTAAGATTAAGTCAGTAAGTACGTTGAATATTTCTTTAGAAATAATTGACTCGTCTGTTATTTTGCTTAACTATTGCAGAACAGAATATTCCAATCCTCATAGGTAGGGTAGGCGGTGCTCACTCTCGTGCTGTAGTTGCACCCTCCTCCAGCGTCCTCCTGGTCAAGTCCTTGACGTCCACCCGACGAAGCGAGAGCAAGGATTCTGGAGACTGATAACGCGACCAAAATATTATAGTCTTCGTCAGTTTTTACTCTACATTACTTGCATAACTAGATTACTCAGTTTTGACATTCATTATTTGACGGTTCCGAAATCATAATAAATATATCTGATCCTGGATAGACACACATAGACATTCTGTGTTAGCAGTCGAATTTTTAACTGGGACGCTTTTCACTGAATATAGAATGAAAACTATTTCCAATTTTAATACAACTATTATCTGTATTAAACTATTGGTTATTCTTTTCATCACATTCATTAAAGAAAGCCTTTCTTCAAGATTGTAATGATATCTGTCCCAAATTTAAATTCTCCATATGAAGATTTCTTGCAAACATGGAAAAAAAAGCGAAAAACATCGGAAAAGTTTAACAAAATATATATATATATATATATATAGTTAATCCCAAAAAGAACGAACAAGCACAAGAAAGAAACAACAACGCGAGTACGTGGTACATGCAAAGTATTAGCAGACGCTCGGGGAAGGAAAGAAAGGTGGTTTTACGTTTCGAGCAAAGCTCTTCGTCAGAAACAGGAGACGGAGGAAAGTCCAAGAGAAAAGGAAGACGGGGGAAAATATATATGAATGAGAAAAGGAAGAAATTGACGTACAGACGTTATTTATTCAAAGATATTCGAATCCATGTAGAGAAATTCCCGAACACTGGTATAAAACCGGAGAACTAGGAAGCTTGCATCCCTTAAGGGACTATACTTCCTTGACTGACTAAATATATACATATATACATACATCTATATATATATATGTGTGTGTGTGTATGTGTGTGTGTGTGTATATATATATGTATGGATGTATGGATGTATGTATATGTATGTATGTATATATATGTATGTATGAGTGTATGTATGTATGTATATATATATATATATATATATATATATATATATATATTGGATCGGTTTAACTCCAAACAGATAAAGCTATAAATGATAGTGTGTAAAGCATGCGAATATTGGGTTTAAAAAAGAATTTTAGAAAATTTTGGAAACTGCCCGTGGGACTCAAACCCATATCTCCTACGTCAACAAGATACAACTTTCACTGGAAAAAAAGTTTCTAAAATGGATATGGAAATTCAGATTCTTGCTTTAGTCCAATGGTAGAACACACGTCATGTTTATAGGAAATGTGGATCCGAGTCACACGGATAACTTTCGACCCTTTCTATCCAAAGTGGTTTTTAACCCAATGTTTACACGCTGTTATTTTTAGCTTTATCAATTTCGAGTTCAATCGTTAAAAAATTAATTATTTCACGTCCTCCCGAAGTTTCTAAATTCTTCTAGCATAAAAATTATATATACGGCAATGCAACTGAGAGAAAATTAAATAAAAATATGAACAAGGACAACTACTAAATATTACAATTATTAAATGATTTTAAATCAAGTATTGAATATTTGATTTAGAATCATTTAATAATCGTATATTTCGTGTATTTTTGGATAAAAATAATACTTCATAACAAACTGTGGAGAGAATTGTAGGACATCAGACTTTTTTGTTTGTCGGTATGCTATTTGTTGGTGTGATGTAGTTGTCGTGCGTAATGTTTTTATGTTGATGTGTGTGGTTCATTAATTTCTTTTGTTTGTTTTTTTTTTATTTTATTTTGTTTTATTTCTTGTGTCTACGGCCAAATAGTTAATGATTTTTTTTTTTTTGTTCGTGTTTGGGATGGGATGGGACGGTGTTCTGGCTGATGGTGGTGGGGTATGATTTACATTGTGCTTGTGTGTTCAGTGTAGTGTTTGTGGTGTTGGTGATGATGATGATGATGATGATGATGATGATGACGATGACGATGACGACGACGACGATGACGACAACAGTGATAACGATGATGATGATGTTGATAGTATTTGTGCTGTTGTTGTTGGAAGTAGAGTTGCTGTTTATATGCACTTCTCCCACCACCGTCCGTTTGAACCTCCCATCTTTTTTATTTGTTTGCTTGCTGTTTATTTATTTATTTATTTATTCTGTTGGGAATTTTTGGTCATTTAGAATCTCCCACGTCACCGTCGTCACATAACATGTCTGAATGGTCCGAATCGGGGAAAGATATGTCTAGGAAGTATTTGTTGTTTTTTTTTAGCTTTCCCGTTGTCGTTCTTTTTGTTGTTATTTCGGGTCTTTCTGTTACTGTTGTTGTTGCTATTGTCAGTGATTTAGTAACACTTGATGGTGATGCATCTTTTGTCCCTTTTGTTGCTATTGTTCCTGAGTCTGTATCGCCGTACTATCGTCGCTGCTTTTTTTCTTACAGCTGGTGTTGTGGCCACCGTTTGCTGCGGTTGCACATTCTGGCACGCTTTTCCTGGTCGTTGTTTGTATTGCAATTGCTGCAATTACTGCTGTTGTCGTCGCTGTTGATGTTGCGTCGACAGTAGTAGAGGCCTTCTTTTAGCTGTCACTTTCTGTTGTTGAGAAAGAAAGCTTAGAGGTGACCGGTATTGTCTCAATTGTGGCTACTATGTCTTCTACCCTCCACTACCACCAGCAGTTGCTGCCCTTCTCTATTATGTAAGGAATTCTGTCCTGTGTTACAGGTTTCAGCTGGATCAGGATCTCCAACTCCATCTCAACCCAATCTTCCTTTCGAAATCATTTTATTTCTAACCACATACTAAACACGTCACCCAAGACTTGGACCCCGTGTTATCCGCCCACAACATAAATCATACACGCGTCACCAACTGCCAGAAGTTTTTACCCTAATGATTCTCCGTATACACACACACACACACAT
>NC_142928.1:135481678-135496678 GCF_046866305.1 Octopus bimaculoides
GCAATGGTAGCAACCACCACTACCATCAGCAGCAGCAGCATCATGTAATGTCTAGCTTCCATGCTGGCATGGGCTGAACTGCTTGACAGGGCCTGATGAGAATAAGAGAAAGGCATCATACTCCAGTGTCTATTTTGACATGGTTTCTACAGCTAGATGCCCTTCCTAACACCAACCACTTTAACCCTTTTGATACCAACCCAGCTGAAACTGCTTCTGGCTCTGAGTACAAATGTCTTGTTTTTTTTATAAGTTTTGAATGAAAAGCTTCCACCAAACCTTAGTCACAATTTATGTTCCTAACACCAGCTTAATGATAACTAGGTTATTTTATTAAATTCTTTGTTATCATCATCATCATCATCATCATTTAACGTCCGCTTTCCATGCTAGCATGGGTTGGACAATTTGACTGAGGACTGGTGAACCAGATGGCTACACCAGGCTCCAATCTGATTTGGCAGAGTTTCTACAGCTGGATGTCCTTCCTAATGCCAACCACTCCAAGAGTGTAGTGGGTGCTTTTACGTTCCACCGGCACGAAGGCCAGTCAGGTGGTACTGGCAATGGCTACGCTCAGAATGGTGTATTTTATGTACCACCTGCACAGGAGCCAGTCCAGCGGCACTAGCAACAATCTCGCTTGAATGTCTTTACAAGTGCCAGGAAGGCGACACTTGCCCCAACAGGTCTTCGAAAGCTGAGTTTAATGTCCAATGAAGGAGACGATGTTGGCATGGGAGCCAGTTGAATTTAGTTCGATTTCGATTTCACTTGCCTCAACAGGTCTTCTTTATATTTAAAATTAATTGAAAAAAACACATAGCATCTCAACAGAAATACAGTAACAAAAGGGTTAAAAAGTGTACTGGATGCTTTTTTCATGGCTCCAGCAATGCATGGAAAACAGTTATTGCGATATATATCATGTATTGATATTGTATATCAAAACTTAGGATGAGATATTGGACAGCACAGATTTAGAGATATTCCCATATTTAAGCAGGACTTAATTTGTCAACCCCAAAAAGATGAACGGCAAATTTGACCTCAACAGGATTTGAATTTATCTTCTGAGTTCAAATCCCATCAAGGTAAACTTTGCCTTTCAACCTTTTTAATGTCAATTAAAATACCAATCAGTTTAACTCTTTAGCATTCAGATTACTCTGTCAAATATAATGCTTGTTTATTCACATTTTAAATTTATCATTCATTACCTTGCAGCTTCAAGATTTTGATGATGTGATTGTGTATTTTTAGAATGACATTGTAGAGTAGGTGTGAAAGGTCAGATCTGTCTGATCTGAACTTAAAACAGGAAACAATATTTGGGCTGGATATGGCTGGTTTAATATGCTAAAAGGTTAATTGACTATTTCATCATTATCAATTTCCTCATTGAATGTCTCTTTTCTGTGCTGGTATGGGTTGGATGTTTGACTATATCCAGTAAGCCATGGGCTCTCATGTCATCTTTGACATAATTTTTTTTTGACTGGATGCTCTTACTAACATCTACTACATTCCAGTGTGTACTAGGTGCTTTCTTTTCTTTCATGCTGCAGTACTAGTGAACAGAGCCGGATTAAAACCCATAGAGGCCCTAAGGACTTAAGATAGTTTGGTGCCCCCATATAAATGCAATTCAAAATATAAACAATAATAATTCATAAAATAAATTTTAATTCTTCAAAACAAAACAAAACTAATGTTTATTTTTGTATACTTCCACTTTATATTTGAGAAGTTTTCCCCTACTTTTTTTTTTTAATTGCAAAGTCTGATCAGATCCTCACTATGACACTACAAACACTTTGAATTTATATTTCCAATCATATAAACCTCTTCTAATATTATTTTAGCAAGTTTAAAGTGTGCTGTAAACCTTTTCTGTGGGGCCCACTTTCCTTTGATGCCCTAAGCACGTGCTTATTTTGCTTAATGGTTAATCCAGCACTGCTAGTGGGGTTAGCAAGTAACTTGCAAGACAGGAAAAGGGAAAAAGTAGCAGTGGCAGGATTAGAATAGGGGTGGTTGGTTTTATGTCAGGTGTTGAGAGGCTAAAGTATGATAGAAGAACAAGCACAGGTGTCTTACTATAGAAAAGATACATGACTACCCTGCATTATATAAGGGTGGTGAAAGGAGCTGGAAAGAAACTTAAGATGGTGGTAATAGGGTGCCAAAGCAAACTCTGAAGGTACAAGGAGGTGAGCATCAGTGAGAGTATGGACGGTGAATTCTGTAAATTTGTAACATTGTACAAATGTTATAAATTACTATAACAGTCATGATATCGAAATGTTTGATGTATGAGGTGTGAAAAGAAGAATGAGAAATGTTAGTATAGGGTTAGCATGGATTAATAAATATCCAAATGTCATTATCATGTGGCTATAGGTTCAGGTATGGTAGTGTGATTAAGAAGCTGACTTTCTAACCACATGGTTCCAGGTTCAGTTCCACTGTGTGGCACCTTGGGCAAGTGTCACCTACTCTAGACATAGCCTTGGAAGTGAATTTGGTAGATTAAAACTGAAGAATTGTGTGTTCATGTCTATGTTGTGTTTGTTCCCTATCGCCATTTGACAACTAGCATTGGTTTGTTTATGTCCACATAACTTAGTGGTGTGGCAAAAAGAGACAACTAGAATAAGTACAAGACCAAAGAAAAAGTAAGTACTGGGTTCAATTTCTCTGACTAAAACTCATCAAGGCAGTGCCCCAGCATGGCCACAGTCCAGTGACTGTAACAAGTAAAAGATGAAAAAGTTAAGGTCTCAACAGCATTATCTTCCTCTCCCCCTCCTCCTCCTCCTCATCATCTTTTACATCTGTTTTCCATGTGGGCATAGGTTGGAGTCATTCATCATAGTCCAAGAAAAAGAAAAACAATGAAATTTGATATGATGTGAGTTCTAAATGCATTTTATCATGCTACCCCTGGATCCCCCACTACCCTTTTTTAGCTGTTCTTCAAGCTCTGCCATCCTAAATTGGTATCCTGCAATGAGGTTTGCAGAGTCCACATCTCATGTTTTCCAGGACTGGGTATTCATTTTGTTACCAGCCACTTTACAGAGTGTATTGCATGCATTTTATCAAGCAGCCAGCACTAGAGAGGTCCCTTGAGAACTAAAGGGAGCCTCTCTGCTCTATATCAATTGTATTTAGTAATTGCCCTCCTAAATAGGTAACCTGCAATAAGGATTGCAGAGTCCATGTCTCTCTTGATTTATTAATTGAATGGTATATCTTAGCTTTGTCAGTGCCCACCATCTTATACTCTCTCCATTCATTGCCCCCTTAACTCTTTAGCATTTAAACTGACCATATCCATCCCTGTTTTATGTTCAAACTTGCTAGACCTGACCTCTCATACCTACCCTACAATGTCATTCTAAAAGTAAACAGTCACACAATTAAAACCCCAAAGCTATGAGATAATACATGATTAATTCAAAACAATGTCAATAAATAAGTACTACATCTGAATGCTAAAGGACTAAAATAATGCACCCATTTATGTCATTGATACTATAAATATTATCCCTTAAAAGACTAAATGGGCTTCTCTGTCCCATGCTATCTTTGGTAATCACTTCTTCTTTGGTGTGGTTTTCACAACTGGAGGTCATGGTAGTGGTGATGGTGGGAGGGGTTGGGAGTGTGGTGACTCTAACTAAATAGTTGATGTACTTTCATTTCCAGCTCAAGTCATTGATATAAAAACCTAGAGAATTAACAAAAATGAAAAAGACTGAAGACAAATCATAATAGTCTTGGATTTAGACACAAAACCAGTAATTTTGAAGGAAGCGGGCACAGATGGAACTATTGGTAGCCTGCAATGAGGTTTGCAGAGTCCACATCTCACTTGACCATGTTTTTCATGACTGGGTGCTCACTTTGTTACCAGCCACTTTACAGAGTGTATTGCATGCATTTTATCAAGCAACCAGCACTAGAGAGGTCCCATGAGAACTAAAGAGAGTCTCTCTGCTCTTTATCAATTCTATTTAGTAATTACCCTCTTAAATAGGTAACCTGCAATAAGGCTTGCCAGAGCCCATGTCTCTGGTACTTCATTTTATTAACGCCTGGAGGTATGAAAGGCAAAGTTGACCTCAGTAGGATTTGGACTCAGAACACAAAGAGCTGGAAGCAGAACAGTTAAGCATTTTGTTCAGTGTTCCGATGATTGTAGCTATTTATTTGCTTCCAAAGACAAACAAAAGTAGTTTATTAATTTAGGTAACAAGGCCAGCAGTTTGAGGGAGCTAAAGTAGTTGATATCATCAACCCCAGTAGAGACCACTAGAATAAAAGTACTAAAGTAAACGTAAGTGTTAGATTCAATTTCAACTAAACTCTTCAAGGTGGTACCCCAGCATGGCCACTCAGTTCAATGACTGTAACTAGCAAAAAGATAAAAGGGATGAAAAGCAAAGTTGATTTGGTGGGATTTAAATTCAGAACATAAAGAGCCAAATTAAAAGCTGCTAGGAATTCGTTCCAATGCTCTAATCATTGTGCCAGCTCACAACCTTCCAATGACAAATAATAATGAATGGAAGAAATGGTAAGCCCATCCTTGAATTAGCTTTTCTCTTTGCCTCAGGTTTTTGGGGGTATGTTTGCTATCAGACCACTGTATAGATTAAGACTTTAGCATTTAAACTGGCCATACCTGACCCAAATATTCTACTTGAATTATGTTCAAACCAGCCAGGGTTGGTCTCTCATGCTGACCCTACAAAGTCATTCTAAAAATAAACAATCAGTCATCAAAATCTCAAAGTTACAAGATAATGCATGATTAATTCAAAACAATATGAATAAATAAGCATTGCATTTGACAGAGTAATCTGAATGCTAAAGGGTCAAATGCCTAGCTTATAGAGAGACTGAGTGAACCAAGTAAAGAGCTGAATAAGCTACATTAATAAATTAGTACAAAGTGAAAGTCTTGTTCTGGGTAAATAAATTGGGTAAATAAATTCAATTTCATTTGCACAACAACAATTGCTTAACCGACTTTATTTTATTTTGTCTGAGTTTTTAATTCTTTTGTATTCATTTTAATCTTCTTACAGTTTATTAAAACTGTAATTTGTGTAGTTTAGTTTCAGAGCTTAATTCTGATGCTGGAACAGATTTGTTAAACCCAGATTTTAATAATCAATCTCAGTAAATAGACTCTATAATATATGTATTACTGTTTGATTTTTCTCTTGTGTCTCTGATACACACTCAAGTAAATATACTTAATTCACTTACAGTTAGGAACTGCAGTTTATACATTGACAGAATTATCAATATTTCCCTGTGAAACTAATAAATCACATCTGAATCACTTGACTTTCTGTTCATACTTGTTACAAGCCACCTCCAAGATAATTTGATCAATTTCTTATAGCATTAGATAAGACAGTACAATAACAGTTTTCTAATTTATTTACTTAGTTCCACATGCTGGACACATCATCTTAGTTCTGTCAGTGGTCTAACTAGATAAATGCATTAGAACAAAACTTGCTTTTTGTATAGTTCTGTTGGCTTTGTCTCAGGAAACCAGTGTTTTGTAGGATAATACCAAGGAACTAAGAGGCCATAATGATTTAATCAATACTACCATTATCTTCCATAGAGCTGAAGATATTAGACAGATGTTTTCAATTCTAATTCTTGCCATTAAAGATGTTAACAATATCTCGTTTTCCAACTGAAATTATTTCCTGGTATTGGTATTATACCATTTCCCAATTACCTCTGTCTTTGTTATCGGCAGCCTTGAAACTTTATTGATAGCAATCAGTTTCCTATAAGCTGTGTTATTTGTGCTTACCGGGCTCTCTATTCTCAAACCACAAAAGGAATTCTATTCCATAAAATAAAACTCTTTCTTTTTGTCTTCCCTCCCAGAACAACAAAATGGTCATAAAATTTACTTGAGATTACATAGTAACTTTTGTAGTGTTATTTCTGTGACCTTAATCTTTTGTATCAATAAATGATTAACCATATGGAGATCTTCATGCACATTTACATCCTGTCATAAATATATTTATAAATGAGTTTGGTGAAAGTTATTCTCTTCTTTATGTTCCTGCGATTTCATTAGTTTTGGTTACTTAAAAGTGTCTGGTCACATATTTTATTCATAAGTATTGCTCTTCTCTTGATTTACTGACCACAAGCGAAAAGCAACTAATTGTTTTGTCTGTAAACCAGCGGTTCACAACTGGGGTCCACATGACCCTTGAGGGTCCATATAAGAGTTTATTGTTAAAATTCATGTGCAATAAATTGGTTCTTTTACAATACATAAAGTATGTTAATTTTTTATACAATTTCTAATACAGGACATCATCAACTTACAACCTATCCGACTTACAACCGATTGACTTTATGATGATTGATGCACCAGCTCCTAGCAGCAATAATATACAGTCCAGTTGAAATCTAATGGGTTTAATTTCTTAGAAATTAATCTATCTACGAATGACGTCAGCTAATAAACACTTACCCTAGGTTTGGTTTTCAGTTGCCACTAGTGTTATCCCAAGTGTTGGGTGAATATCCTGTCATGGAGACATCAAGGCAACCTCGTATGTGTTTATTAGATGACTGCTTGAGACAAATAACACTGTTGTAGTATAATACAAAAAGCTGTGTGTGACTTTTACCTGAGAATGTACCTTAAGAATGTAAAAATATAAAACAAGGCTATGTAGTCTTCTTATAGGCTGACTTACAACCAAATCGACTTACAACCAGTCAGTCGGAACTAATTGTGGTCATAAGTTGACAATGACCTGTATTTAATTATAAAAAATATAATAGGATTTTTTAAACATCAAATGGCTACATGAGTCCATCCGAGTAAAATAGAAATCAAAGGGGTCCACAGGTAAAATATGGTTGAGAACCACTGCTCTAAACAGTCACTTGAAACTGATAGAAATAGGAATCAAATCTTTAAAATGAAAGAACATTTTGTGTAATGTAGTCTTTAATATATAAAAAAAAAAGCATGACCAAAGTTAGAACGGTCTTGATTGGCTCGAGGCTATAGCAGAAGACACTACTATCGACAAGGTGTCATTGAGTGCAATTGAACCCAAAGCTGTGTGGTTGTAATGTGAAATTCTAACCCACATAGCCATATCTGTATTTTTAAACATCCATTATGTTTATAAATATGAACACAACTGAGATGATATAAAACAACCTGTTGGATTCCTGAATACGAACAACCATGAATAATATGACTTTTAACTGATAATATTGGTTTTCACTAATAAAGTTAAGCTTGAAATCAATAATCTTTTTCTTTTCTTACTGATACAAGTTATTTTTAGTTGCACAAAAACTTTTTACTGAAGTACTAAATGGATAACTGTAATGACATTCTATAGATACTGAATGTTAAAACATGGTAAACTTGGACATTGTTTTATTAGATAAATGTCATAGATGTGGGAGCACGGCTATGTGATTTAAGAAGTTAGCTTCAGAACCCTGTGGATAGGAGTTCAGTTATTGCATGGATGCTATTGGTTGGTCAACTTGGGAGTAAAACTGGCAGAGAGAAACTGCTAGCTGTTTTGTATAATGTGAATCATTGGTTGGATTAAAATCTTATTAGGGACATAGACATCAGAACTAAAAAAGACAAGAAAGAAGTAATAGCTGTTGACCCCTCATATGGCAAAATCAATGGGAGAATTCATTATATATAGATATTTATGACTTCATTTTAAAGGATCCAAGGGAGCTATAAGGTGAAGTTTAAGCACTCAGCTCTGAGTGCACTGTTTCTACTAGCAGAAACAACTGTAAGCCAATGAAGTTGATGACAAAATTCCTGTTTCTTGTCATTCCATTAATTCACACACACACACACAAACACACACATACATACATACATACATACCTATATACATGTGTGTGTGTATGTTTGTATATGTGTATATATACACATATATGTATGAACTCACACATACATACATACATACATACATACGTACATACGTACATACATACATACATACATACATACATACATACATGTGTATGTATGTGTATATATATAAAATATAGATAGATAGACAGATGGATATAGTATACTGCTCTATGAAGGAACGATCAACAAAAAAGTACTCCATCTGTTAAAAGATAAATATAGCTTAATAAACAGAGTATACATTTTAATAAACTACTAATAGTTTCATGCAATGAAAATGTCTGGCACCCTCATAGAATCTTCAGATTGTGCTCACATGGCATATACAAGCTAAGATAGGATGATAGAATAAGAGAAAATATGAGAAAAGGTGAGAGGAAGGTAGATGTAAGGGGTGGAAGGGTGAGAACATTGGAAAACAAAAGGAAAAGGTAAAAAAAGGAAAAAGAAAAAGGGAGAATTAGAGTTATGTTCTCTTTGACCATAGAGCCATAATAAGGTTGAATGGATAGGGGTCTAGTATCTGCGATACAGCCATTGTCTGAAGAGGGTGATATTTTCCATTTCACTAACAGGAATTTATCCATATGTTTACATCGACTGAAAATTTCAAATCTGGAATTCAGCAGTGCAGTGGATTTCTTAGATTTGAAAAGGATCTGTGATCTTTCATCTATGCAAAGCTTGGCATTTTTTTTTTTTTTGATCCATTAGCATATGGCATGAATTTTTCAACTATTTTCCACTTGATTGTATGTGGTGTGGCATTAGACTTCAGACTCCACATGTGGTTAGCCAATTTAGTGGCTTTACTTTTGCCCCTGTGCTGAAAGAAAGATATGTAGTTAGCATAATAATTTTTGAAGTCACCTTCACATAACCCGATGTAACTCTTCTTTTCAGTTATGTTATCATCTAGCATTGCTGTAACTTCTGCCATATATATGATAGATTTAATCATGCACCCCTGATCAAGTAGACAAGTTCTTGGATCTTGACAGTTACAATTGGGATAAGTTGTAGCTATAATTTAAAAAACCAGTCTTGTAACACTGTGTTACACTGAATCTTCCTGAGAACTACATAAAGAGTATGGGTGTCAGAAGAGGGCTCAAGCACTTGCACGTTAATTTCATGAGCAGACTGTTTGGTTGATCACATCAACTGGAACACTCATTATTGTAACTGATAGAGAATCAAGCCATGCCATTCATTTATTCCTTTACTGGCTTCAATTATTGAACTATGACCATGCTAGGACACCACCTTCATTGGTTTTAGTTTCTTATATCAACTCAACTACTTTGGTTCTTGTTTTCTTGCAGAGGAAGCAGAAAGGTCAAGACAGTCATTTGTATCCATTGCCTGGCTGAACCCTTTCATTATCAATCCGGCTGAAACCGGCTCTGGCTCTGAGTACAAATGTCGTTTTCATAAGCTTTGAATTAAAATCTTCCACCAAACCTTAGTCAAAATTTATGTTCCTAACAGTAGCTGAATAACTAAGCTATTTTACAAAATTCTTTGTTATATTTAAAGTAATTGAAAGAAACACAGAGCATCTCAAAATATATACAGTAATGAAAGAGTTAACATCACCACTTGGTGATCATTCTCTTGCAAGTAACTTTCTTTCTCCCATTACTCACAGACTCCTTTAAAAGGGCTGTTATTTTTCCTATGATTAAACCATTAATAAAAGGGGCTAAAAACAAAACTAATTGAAATATTATAAGATATTGTTTGGATATGAGACATGAGACCAACAGTAACATTCTCACCAGTTATATGCCATAATCAGTAATATACTGCTTGATAATATACATATATACGTGTGTGTGTTTGTGTGTGTGTGTGTGTGTGTTTGTGCGTGTGCACGCACACATGTGTCTGTGTGTCTGTCTGTATCTCTGTGTGTGTGTTTGTATGTGTGTGTGTGTGTGTGTATGTGTATTCTACATTTCTAGCTTGCTATGAAAATGTGTTCAGTCATGCAGAAATATCTTGCTTGGATAAAAGGTGAGGTTTGGCAATAGGAAGAGCATCCTGTCATATGTATCTACGTCAACAAATTCCATATGACCCATGCAAGCATGGAAAATTGGATATTAAAACAATGATGATGAGGATGATGATATACAGGTTGCAATGAATAAACTGTCGTCTAAATTACACAAAAATGAAAATAACACTGACATCTCATTTTAAAAGATATATTTACCAAAATTACATAAAAATATCTTGAAATACTAAAGAGTAAATTTATTCAAGAAAATCGCCATTGGCTTCAACCACAGCCTCCAGATAACTTCGGAATCTCCATCAACTCTTCTGGACAGTCTCCTTGTTTAAGTTGGTGAATACTGCCATAATCCTTGCCTTCAGTGCATCTTTGGTGCTACAAGGAGTTTTGTTGGTCTCTTGCTCAACTGTGCCCCACACATAAAATCAAGGGAGTTGCAGTCTGGAGAATTAGGTGGCCAGATGTTAGGGGTGATGTGGTTGCAGAAATTATCTGACAGTCATGACTGGATTCTCCTGTTTGTGTTGCATGGTGCACAGTCCTGTTGCCAGACACAGGGTCTTCCAGCAGCCACCTTCTTCAGCCAGGACAGCACTACCTCCTCCATGATGAGTCTGAGGCCGTGTGGGAAGATGAATGGAGGCATAACATTGCTATCACTAGTGGTCACTTCAAACACCATGATGTTGACTGGATGTTTCATTTTTATCACTCTTGGTACATGTCCTCAGATTGCACAATCCTCAGATTGACACCCAAACACTCTAAAATGTTCATATTGGAGCATCTGGTATGAATGCCCGGAGGGGAACCTCTTAAGTGCACCCATGGTCATTCGTGACAAACTGAATCAAGTCATACATACATACATACATACATACATACATACATGTATATATATATATCATCATCATTTAACGTCCGCTTTCCATGCTAGCATGTGTTGGACGATTTGACTGGGGGACTTGTGAACCAGATGGCTACACCAGACTCCAATCTGATCTGGCAGAGTTTCTACAGCTGGATGCCCTTCCTAATGCCAACCACTTCGAGAGTGTAGTGGGTGCTTTTTATCCAGAATGATGATATACATACATACAAACATATACATACAAACATACAAACACACACACACACACACACACACACACACATATATATACACATATATATATGCTACATATATACACACACATATATGCATACATATCTATATATATACACACACACACACATATATATACATACATATATATGTATGTGTGATATATATATATATATATACACATATATTTACATCTATCTATCTACACATATACACCTCCCACACACATACACACACATACATATACATTATATATATTATTTTTAAAAATAAAGGTAAACTAGTGACTAGTATACTTGGAAAATGCAGCAGAATTTTGATGGAAAGGGAAATTAGCTGATGAAATGAATCTTTGTGTAACAATAGTTTCATAACTGAAATAATGAAACAGGAGACTGAATTAAAATTTAAGCAAAAGACCAACATTGCATAAAGTGAATGTGACTGGAAAAGAGAATAATGAACAGATATATGAAATATTTAAAAAGATATGAAAAGAGAAAGAAAAGGGAAGAATAAATAAGACTTAGAGGGAAAATGTGAGGGTGGTGGAGAAGGAGGAGAAGAGTGTTAGAAAGAGAATAATTGAAATCTAGATAGAGTGAAAGAAGGCTCTGTGGATTTGTAATAATTCTTTGGTTTATTAGAAGAAAACAAATGAAGATTACGATTGAAAGATAACTGAAAAGATTAAAGAGAAAATAATATTGATCTGATATTAGAAAGATTGGATCTCTATGTGTGAATGTGTGTGCGTGTGTGTGTGTGTGTTTGTGTGCACGCGCGTGTGTGCGTGTGTACATGTGCACGCATGTGTGTGTGTGTACATGTGCACACATGTGTGTGTATATATATATATATATATATATGTATGTATATATAAAATGTAATAGATTTTCTCTTAAAGATGGAATTCTTGAAGAAAATGAAGATATTTTGCTAAATGGATCAAAGTAATATTATTCTTAATTGGAATGGTTTTAAGTACTTTTCACTTGTGAACCAATGAAAGAACCTGTTTGCAATCACTTGAACTGTTAGAAATAGCAGCTAAATTTAACTTAAATCATTCCCTGCCACATTAAAGAGGACAAATACATTAAATAATGAAGTAATAAATACACAGTATCTGAAATAACCCTTTCTGCTATGGGCACAAGGCCTGAAATTTTGGGGAAGGGGGCTAGTTGATAGCATTGATCCTATTGCATGACTGGTACTTAATTGATCAACCTCAAAAGGATGCAAAGCAAAACTGACCTCAGTGGAATTTGAACTCAGAACATACAGATGGACAAAATGTTGCCAAGCACTTTACCTGGTGTACCAAAGATTCAGCCAGCTCACTACCTTAACAGTTTCTGAAATAATATGAACTAGTTATAGTTTTATCATTGGTCTAATCGATCTGAGCTTACAAAGAGATTAAACAAGCTCAACACCAACAAAGACTAGTGGTCTTTTATGCCCTCGCACATACATTACGGACTCTCATCTCATAGACAACAGATGAGGGATCTGCAATTTCTTACTTCACGAACTGCACAAAGTTTTGTCTACAGTGTTCAAATGTTTGTACTGTACATTAGCTCACTGCCACTACCCAATTGACAGATGTGTGGTGCACCACACATCAGGTGTTGAAGTGATTGCAGAATGACGTGAAATGAAGCGTTTTGCTAAAAAATACCACACATCACTCAGTCTGAGAATCGAAACCATGATCTCACAACCACGAGTGCAACAGGTTAACCACAAGGCCACATGCCCTCACATACATACATACATACATACATACATAATTAATAAAAAAAAAAGGGAGAAAAAGACAAGAAAGAAACAACGCAAGGATGTGGTACATGCAAAGTATTAATAAGACACTCAAAGGAGGAAAGACAGAGTGATTGTTTTACATTTTGAGCAAAGCTCTTCTTCGGAAACAGGAGACATAGGAAAGTCCAAAAGAAAAGGAAGAAGGAAAAAATAATCACCAACAGTCCACATGTAGTTACATTTTGGAATGACCAGAAGTAGATGGACAAAGAGAAAGTGCTTTCTGGAACAGGAGAGTGTGAAGAATGATTGGTATCTGTGTGTGTGTATGTGTGTGTGTGTGCGTGTGCGCGCGCATGTGTGTGTGGTGGCATGTGTGTGTGTATGTGTGTGTTTATAGTAGTGTGTGTGTGGCAGTAACTGAGTGCATGAATGTTTGGCAGTAACTGAGTGTGTGTGTGTGTGCATGTGGTGGTGGTGGCATTATGAGTATGTGATATTGTGTGTGTGTGTGTGTGTGTGCATG
This sequence comes from Octopus bimaculoides, assembly GCF_046866305.1. Lineage (NCBI taxonomy): Eukaryota > Metazoa > Mollusca > Cephalopoda > Octopoda > Octopodidae > Octopus > Octopus bimaculoides. The sequence continues at coordinate 135,495,078 of NC_142928.1, forward strand.
GTAGCATGTTTATGTGTGGCAGTAACTGAGTGCATGTGTGTGCATGGTAGCATGTGTGTGTGTAGTGTACATACATACATATACGAGAAGCCATAGCTACTCATAATAAAAAGGAGTACTGGTGGAATATTCCAGTGAAGCCCTCAATAAAATGTAACCACAACAGATTTGATATAATGATTTGGGATAGAGAAGAGAAACTGTGTACAATTGTGGAAATTAGCTGCCCAGCAGATGTTAACGTAAAGCTGAAGTTCAATGAAAAAGAGAACACCCATGCTGAACTATTGAGAAATCTGCAGTTACTCTGCCCAGATTACAAGTTCAGGTATATCCCTGTAATTATTGGGGCTGCGGGATATGTAACACATATAGAAGAGACATACATATATGTAACACATGTAGAAGAGACATACATACATGCATACATACATACATACATATGTATGTACGTACGTACATACATACATACATTCCCATCAAAACTTATGTCAAATGTAAACAAACAGGCAGGATATTGTTGTCTGGGACAGACAAAAAATGTATGCCCTGTCATAGAGGTCAGCTGCCCTTGCTGATGTGAATATCTCATTGAAAGTCAAAGAGAATGAGAATAATTATTGGATAGTTACTTCGAAACCTCCAGTTTCTGTATCCAGATTATAAAGTCACATTATACCAATTATTATTAATGCATTTGGATAAGCTAGGAATTTCAGAAATAGAAATCAACCAGTTAATTCATGTACTGCTACGACAATCTGTAAGTGGAACAGTTATAATATGTAAGAATTTTCTCAAGTTGGAAATGCAAATTTGATTTTATCTACATTCTAATGATGGAATTTAGTATCTTTGTTACAAACCAGCTCCTTCTTAACAGGAAGACTTCAAATAATTAAAACAAGAGAACATAAATACATACAGCAGATGTCAATATAATTTTAAAGATTAGTCAAAAAGAAAACATCTATGCTGGACTGATGAGAAATCTGCAGTTATTCTACCCAGACTATAATTTTAGATTTCTATCAATAATTATTGAAGCAATCAGGTATGTGACTAATTGCTCCCAGAACAATCTTGAGAAGCTAGATTTCACAGAATCAGAAAGAACATGCTTAATCAGATTACAGCCTCAAGTTATCAAAGGCACTGTCAAAATATGTAAAACGTTCATGAAGTTCAGCATTTAATAAGATCCATGTATGTAATGCCATCCATGCCTATGCACATGTCGTTATGTGCATTTGTATATATACATGTGTACATATATGTATGTATACGTACATATGCATGCATATATATGTTTGCATACACATATATACACACACACATACGTACATAAATGCATGCATACATAATGTACATAAATGCATACATACATAAATGCATATATACATACATAAATGCATACATATATGCATACATAAATAAATGCAAACATACAGACATGCATACATAAATAAATGCATACATACATACATTAGTGCATACATGCATACATACATTCATACAGCCATAAATGTTAAATGTTTGCATACCTGCATACATGTATACATGCATGCATGCATACATGCATTCATCCATCCACTCATCCA
>NC_142928.1:135499178-135501678 GCF_046866305.1 Octopus bimaculoides
GTCTGTGTTTGTCCCCACCAACGACCGCATGACAACCAATGTTGGTGTGCTCACATCCCCATAACTTAACGGTTCGACAAAAGAGACTGATAGAATTAGTACTAGGCTTCCAAAGAATAAGTCCTGGGGTCGATTTGTTCATCTAAAGGCAGTGCTCCAGCATGGCTGCAGTCAAATGACTGAAACAAATAAAAGAATAAAAGAATATTTTGTGTATTCTAGAACTATAACCAATTTATTGCACATAAATTTGAACAACAAAATCTTATGTGAACCCCCAAGGGACAGAAGTTCCCATGAAGAACTCAAGGAAAGGCTTATAAATTTAGATTATAGGCAATTCAGTTTGGCTTTTCTTTAAATATTCCAGAATAACAAAATAGTGATAACTATAGCCTAAGGTCACATTGAAGCACTTGCCTAAGGTACCATATCATAGCATTAAGCCTAGAACCATGTAATTTCAAAGCAAACTTCTTAACTCATAACCATGTTTGTGCTTATAATTAACCATAGTTATTCAGCTCAGTTGTGTTAGCTGAGCAACAAGCCAAGCTATTGAATCAATAGTTCAATAACAGTTCAATATTTGAACCACTAAGAAATTTTGTCTTATAACAGTAAACAACAACAACAAAAAAAAATGTCTGAATTATTTAAAGATCTAAGAAGATTAAATAAAATTCCAGTCTGAACAGAACTTTTGCAGACTCATTAATTTGTCATAGTGGAGACTGTTTGTGTTTGATCAGATAGCCATAAAGATATTTGTTGTTTTGTCTTTTTTTTATCCAATAATATGAACTATGATACCTGAGAGCAATTAACAATTAAAACAAAATCAAGACTAAAATACACGTCTCATTATTTTAAAGAATTATACAAAAATGTTCTCTAACGAAAATTGGTGATGGAAATAATAGTTGTACTACTTTCAAAATATACAAGTTGGCTAAGTGAAAGATACGATGTATTTTACAAGAATATAATAAATTTTTGCGTTAGGTGTTTAAGAATTCAAAGCTCAGTAAATGTCATTTTCATAAAGTCATGTACTCATGCTCTAATATACATATATAAATATGTATATATATATATATATATATATATATATATATATATATATATATATATATATATATGTTAATTCTCTAAATGAAGTATTAACAGTAACTGCACGATAAAGTGTAGTATATTGCCACTTAAGTGTGGCTGACCCCTAGGGGTGGATGTTACTGTTGCTTTTAGCCCCAGGAGGACATCTCCTCCAGCTGGCTTATCGACACACGACTGTCTCCTGTTTGCCAAGGGAAGTTATCCCTCTCACCTCGATCTGCAGCACGAACGTATCCGGATTTCAGGGTTATTTCCCTTCGTCGGCGGCCGATAGCTGCTGACCTTGGCGAGAGAGACAAAAACCTGGCAATCTTATATCTTCTTTTCCAGTGAATTAGAGAATTAACATTGCTTGTTTTCACCTTTTCGATATCAGTGAAGAATTTCACTGGAAAAGAAGATATAAGATTGCCAGGTTTTTGTCTCTCTCGCCAAGGTCAGCAGCTATCGGGCGCCGACGAAGGGAAATAACCCTGAAATCCGGATACGTTCGTGCTGCAGATCGAGGTGAGAGGGATAACTTCCCTTGGCAAACAGGACACAGTCGTGTGTCGATAAGCCAGCTGGAGGAGATGTCTTCCTGGGGCTAAAAGCAACAGTAACATCCACCCCTAGGGGTCAGCCACACTTAAGTGGCAATATACTACACTATATATATATATATATATATATATATATATATTGTGGCCTCTTCAGCAACTCTCTATCCCATGTGTCTCTTCTAGTCCTGCTTATTCCATTTTGTCAATATACATACAAAGAATATGAGGGGTTTAGTTCAATGGTGATCTAAACGCATAGGTATGCAGTGTAAGTGCTATAATTGGTCATCCATTAGGTTCCAAGTTTACAACTGAGCCTGGAGCTAGGGATCCATAGTGGGCTTCCGAGTTAGCCGGTATATATTACAGGAAAAAGGACAACACAAACCAAGGCAGGATGAGTATCTCAAGTCATTTAGAATATCTAATAAGAGTAAGATAAATCTGAGGTAATTAATTAATTAGTTAATTAATCAATTAATTATTGGATGTCTTACAGCTGTTTCTGAGATATCCCAAGTGATAGGTTAGCATCTCCATACACAGAGTACTCTGTCATCAGAGACAAGGTGAGTATGTATGAAAGTTCTAGACAGGGAATTCACTGTTTATAAAAGAATAAAATAGTAGATAGAGGAATAAAGAGTAAAACAGTAGATAGAAGACTACAGACAGGAGAATAAAGTTCACAGCTCATCTTCTTCCAGAGGCTATTGAGGTTGGTCTGTACTTCCATGAAGTTATAGGTCCTTAAGTATAATCTCGGGTAAATCCAGGCAGTATTTGGAATGTTGCGTTCATGTTAAAAAAATAGACCAAGTGGTTAGCTAGTATGAAAATGG
>NC_142928.1:135504178-135526678 GCF_046866305.1 Octopus bimaculoides
AAAGATTATTAAATATATGTGAGGGAGAAAGCAAAGATACAACAACAAAAAACACCTAGCAAGAAACTAATTAATTATCTAAATAAATAAATATATAAACACAAACAACAAACAAACAAAAAACTGTGATTAGCAGTTTGAAGATTTGAAACATGGATTAATAAATAGATCTAATGGATAGCTAGTGACTAGACAGGATATCTAAACAGATAATGTGGCTGCTAACTGACTGGACTCTTATGTTTATGAAGCTGTTCAAGAAACGAAGCAGGTAATTGGATCAAATGATTGACAAGAGTTTATGCTTTATAAATCTGAGGCAATTGTTGACTGGTGGATGGAGATTAACAACATAACGAGATTTATGTATTTGTTTATTCTGTTACTGGTTTTTGTTTTTAAAGTTATTGAACTGCAGCAATGTTGGAGCACAGCATTCAAGGGGGTTTCAGTCTGTCATATTGAATTATATCGATCCTTGTATCTATTTCAGTCTGGCACTTTTTTCAGCAATCAATATTTGTTGTTGAATAACTAAGATACCTGTTTTGCACCTGTAAACATAGTCACAAGCACAGACGCAAATACACATGCACGCGCACACACACACACACACACACACATACATGCACACACACACATGCACACACACACACTCACATGTGCATACAGACACAGACATACACTCACATGTGAACACAGATACAGACATAGAGGCACACATACACATTCTTTTATTCTTTTACTTGTTTCAGTCACTTGACTGTGGCCATGTTGGAGCACTGCGTTAAACGGTTTTAGTCGAAGAAATTGACCACAGGAATTATTCTTTGTCAGCCTAATACTTTTGCCAAACCACTAAGTTACAGGGATGTAATCATACCAGCATCAGTTATCAAGCGATGGTGGGGGGGACAAACACTTACATACACACATAAACACACACACACACACACACACACACACACACACACACACACACACACACACACGACAGGATTTTTTTCAGTTTCTGTCGACCAAATACATTCACAACGCTTTGGTTGGCCCAAAGCTATAGTAGAAGACACTTGACCAAGGTGTCATGCAGCAGGAGTGAACCCAGAACCGTGTGGTTGTGAAGCAAGCTTCTTTATTTCATTAAATTGGCCATTAAGGCCTTACAAAGAGGGGACAAACAAGGACAGACAAACGTAAAGAAGCTGCGGGCTGGACACGGACATTAATGAAATGAGGGTGATAACAAAAAATGTTGAAATAAAAAATGGGAGGGGCACCGGCGCCCACCGACCGATAACCCCTCGAAAACATTGTTCAATTTATATATTCATGAAAAAAAAAGACCCCAATCATTTGGGTCCCCAAGCAATTTGACTCGCCGCCCGCAGACAACTCTGCAGCGACAAGTCAGGACCCACAATAAGGAATGCAAACAGTTTTTTGTCAAGGGTCTCCATGACCCTTGACAACAATGAATGCTGTACTATCTCCGCAGCTACCAGCGGAGGCCACAATGGACTGAGTGTGTGCATCAAGCACCTAATTTCTCGGTCGCGATGGTCATTCATCCATTCTCTTACAGGCCCTGCCATGTGATAAAGGAGGACAAATTCCTCCCCCTCATGGGCAGGAGCCTCAAGCTGCTCCGTCAGAGGCACACTTCCCTCCGGAAGGGTCACTGGTTCGGTCGGCGGCACATAAACGTCTGCCGGCCGTTTCCCACCTCTCTTCCTTCTCCTTTTCTTTTTAGAGGTTTCGGGGGTTAGGGCGTCCTTCGGCACACCCGAGGGGGTCTTCACCTCCCCCTCCACCTCTGTTTCAACTGGTGAGCAACCATTGTTGCTCACCTTTCTTTTTCTTTTCGTGGAGGCAGGTGCCTCCACGACTTTCCAATGGGGGGGGGGGGGGGGGGCAAAGGGCACTTTATCCTACTCCAGGGCCTTATTACGGCCCTGGGGGAAGTTCTTTTTGATGTGGCCAGCTTTCAGGCACTCATGGCACCTCGGTTGCCGACCCTCAATATTCACCGGGTACTTTGCCCCGGCCAACTTCAAGAAATCCGGAAAGCACATGTCTCCTACAGCCACTGGGGACCACAAGGTCAATGTCGCTTTGGCGCCCTGCCAGTTGACTGCAGGTGACATGTGCACATTAAGGAGCCTGGGTCCACTGTCCCCCAAGCCCTGCCGAATGGTATTAGTGATCCACTCGGCCTTGTAACTTGGGGGTAGTCCATGAACCCAGGCTCTAATTATCGTTCTTCCACAGTAAGAGGGGAGGAACAAAATTTCCTCCCTCTGCAGAGTCTGGCTTGCCGCATTAGCAGCTTCTTCAGGGGAGTCAAACAGCAACCACACCGTTGCATATTTGACCCCCCTGGATATGTAATATTTCTTTGTTGGCAAACAAATTGCCAACTCTTTTTCTATTACCTCCTTGTTGAAGAGGGCAACGGCATTGCGTGACCTACAATAGGTCCACATGACCACCGTCCTCCTCTCCATCTCCTTCACCCACTGCTTGGGTGGGCACAGTTCCCACTCCAAGACAGAGTTCTTCTTTGCCATGTCCGAAAAGTTCAATACACAATAGTCTCAAAAATGTAGTTAAAAAAAAACAGGATGAAAGAGAAGAAAAATAAAAGAAAGAAGAACCAAAATCAGAAGAAAAGAAAAAAAGAAAGGAAAAAAGAAACAAATAACAAAGTTCAGACAGGGAATCCCAGGTTCTGCAAAAGTTCCCTTCACCAGGTAGTCCAGCAGTTAGAGTTCTCTTCTTGGTAAATCCACAAGGTAAATCCACGCTCACAAAAATGTTCTGGAGAAAAACGCCATACAAAATTTGACAAATGTTCTAAAAAATTTTCAGTCCGTCATTGTGGCGGCACGCCCACCAACACCGACGAACGAGAAACACAATTTTTGTTCGCTAAGTGAGTGACAATTTAAGTCGCCGAAAGCAGGCGAAACTGCCCCAGAGCTGAGCGAAATTTACTGCAAAAAAACAAACAGCAACAAACCCCTCCCAGCTCAAAAAACAATTCCACCTACCTCGGTCGACTTCACAATTTTCAATCTTTGGACGGCGTTAACACACGTCCACTCCTGTTCATTAGTAAGAAACTACTTCAACGCGCAAGACCGGAAGCAAGCTTCTTATTTCTTTATTGCCCACAAGGGGCTAAACATAGAGGGGACAAACAAGGACAGACGAATGGGTTAAGTCGATTACATCGACCCCAGTGCGTAACTGGTACTTAATTTATCGACCCCGAAAGGATGAAAGGCAAAGTCGACCTCGGCGGAAATTTGAACTCAGAACATAACGGCAGATGAAATAACGCTAAGCATTTCGCCCGGCGTGCTAACGTTTCTGCCAGCTCGGAAGCAAGCTTCTTACCACACAGCCACACCTGTGCCTGTATATATTGTATATATTTAGCTTCATTTTATGTCTACTTTTCATGTGATGGGCAAGTTTTCCGAAGAAATGTTTTTCAAAGACAAGTAGGTATATATGGGTATCTATTCCAAAACTGGGATACATATGTTATTAATTAAGAATCACATTGTCCTTTCTAAGCCATAGGCTCATAAGGCCAATCTCCTGGATTCTGTGGTGTATACACACACACACACACACACACATATATACTTACCCACTGGATGGGATATGGATCTATTGCAGGATTACTCATTTTTACCAGCTGGGTGGATTGGTGCAAAATAAAATGAAGTGTTTTGCTTAAGAATACAACACAACGCATTACCTGCTCCAGGAATTGAAACTACAATCTTACAATTATGAGTGCAACACACTAATCACCAAGCCACATGCTTGCGCATATATATTACATACATGTGCATATGCATACATACATGCATACAAAAATATACAAACATGCACACGTATACACACATGCACACTAGGTGCAGGTGTGGTAATGGGTACAGATGTGATTATAAGCATAGATGTGACAAAGGTGCAAATGTGGCTATAGGTGCAGGCATAGCTATAGATACACATGCGGCTGTGTGATTAAGAAGCTTGCTTCTTGATCACCTGCAAATGACATGGTTTGGGGTTCAGTCCCACTGCATGGCATCTTGGACAAGTTTCTTACTTTCTAGCTCTGGATTGTCAGTTGTCAGTGGATTTGGTTGATGAAAACTGTAAGAAGCCTGTCATATATATGTGTGTGTGTGTGTGTGTGTGTGTGTGTGTGTGTGTGTGTGTGTGTGTACACGTGTGTGTGTGTGTACACGTGTGTGTGTGTGTGTGTGTGTGTGTGTGCATCTGTTTTTGTGCATGACCTTGTCTTGTCATTACATGATGGTTGTAAATGAGCATCACCTTTGTGCAAAAGAAGTTATTTGTTGTGCAAAACATGCCCAACCAAGGCGAAATATTACCTTATTTGGAAACAGATGAAAGTAGGTGACAGAAAGAGCATCCAGTTGTGGAAAATTTGCCACAGCAAATTCTGTTTAACCCATCATTCAAGCATGGAAAAGTGGACATCAGAATGATGATGATACACACACACACACACACACACACACACAAGCACACACACACACACACACACAAGCACACACACACACACACACACACACACACACTGTACACATGCATTGAAAGAGGGAGTGAGAGAGAGAGAAAAAAGAAGGGGAGAAAGAGAGAAAATAAGAAAGATTTACCCCTGTTTGTGAGAGAGTCTTTGGCAATTTATAACAGCAAAAATTCTAAACATCGGTGACAAAACCAATAATCCAATAATTTTTTGATGCAGAATACCTTGTGGTATTTATTTTACTAAGTTATTCAAGCAATCCTTTTATTACTCTCAACATTGGAAATGTAATGAATCAGTGATTGGCTCATTGGAAATCAATGTAATCAATAATACCATTGGTTACAAAATGTCATAAAAATTTGCTCACAACCATCAGCTTTTTATGTCCACTTTTCTTGCTGCTATGTCTTGACAGCTTGTTATGGCAGTGTGACTGGATGCTCTTCCTGTCAATAATTCTTTTAGTCATCTGTTACAACATATAGGGATGCTGTGTACCTACCCATACTGAAACCAGGCTACAATGATGCGTGCTTTAACAAATTGTAACTTAAAATAAATGTTCAAAACTTGAGCAAGTGTCTTCTACTATAATTCTCGATAACCCTGGTGCCAACCAGGGGCTTGTGCATGAATTTGCAAGACAGAAATTGCATGGAAGCCATCAGGTGTGTGCATCTATGTATATATATATGTATGTATGTATTTATATATATATGTGTGTGTGTATTTATATATGTGTGTGTGTGTATGTATATATATATATATATATATATATATATATATATATATATATATATATATATATATACGGTATTTGGATTCTGCCACGGAGGAAGCTGATGTTCAATTTACGTGTTTGCTGACTCTACTGTTTTGGTGTCTCTCTTGTTTATAATCAGGTGTAGAATTGTATGAATGCGGTGTAGAGCATTAAGTTGACAAAACTTTTAGAATATGTTATAAGTTATTTATTAAAATTTGAAATGGTAACATTTGCTATATCACAGCAGGTAAACAATAATAAATGGAAAAATGTTCACAAGAAACACATTCAGTTGTGGTATTTGTGATGTAGTAATTGTTGTTTTTGTATCTATGTGTTTTTGTGTGTTTGAAGAGACAAAGTGTGTGTACAAAAGAACCTTACTTGTATAACTGTTGTTGTATCGATGCATGCTCTCGGGCTAGTAGTTAGTCAGCAGTTGTGACGTCTCAATTAGACAGATGACTGTCCTTGCAAAGCATGTGGGGTCATGCCAGCAACTAACGTTACTTGGCCAAATGTCTCTCTATTTATAACATTTGGTGGTCACAGTGCTGACAAGTGAAGCTATGTCTGGCTATAACGTTCCTTTGATTTATGGGTGTCGAAGGTCAAGTGTTTTGGCCGTTAATTTTTGCCAAACATTTTCTTTGTCATTTGTTATCTATCGCAAGTCCCTTAGTTTTGAATGTGTGGTCTTTTGCTGGGAAAATATACAACTGACCGTGGGAAACATTTTCCTCTGAGGTCGAGTTGTGAGCTGAGAGATTTGGGTTCAGTTTTGAATCAAAATCTCTCACATATATGTAGAAAACAGTTATTTTATTCCACATGGGTAGAAATATAGGAAAAATAGAAGTTGAATTTGCACTGAGAATAATTAAAATATCTTTTATTGATATATTTAAAGCTTTAACTGGTTTCACAATTTACACTCATTTTTAAAAAGTTCAAATAGAAAGACGTGACTTATGTTGCAGCTGTCTTGCTTCTGACTAGTGTTTGAAGTTTGTCCTATTTTTATAGGGAGTTCATGGCTCATATTAGTATATGTTTTCAATAGGATTTGATTAGTAGAGGATAGTCATATGACTGGTCTTAGAAATTTTTGTAGGTCCCCCACTATGTCTGGGTGTTAGTATCAAGTTACAATATTTGGCATCATAAGTTAAGGCAGATATGGTTGACTGAACATGTCCAAACAATTAATGTTCTGAATGTTTTCTGTCAAGTGTTTGTAGATAATGAACACATGATTAAGTTTATAACCTTTTGTACGTTTCCCACTTGGCCCATGTATTAGTGTCAGGTGACAGTATATTTTGCCCCCAAAAAGAAGGCTGACACAGTTGAGTGAAGATGTTTAGTTATAATCAAGGCACACCAAATTTAATCTGTCTGGTGGGAGAGTGAACAGGAGTCATTTGTATGTAGTGCAGTGACTAAAGTTTAAATTGTTAGCTGTGTAGGTTCTTCATAAGTAACAGAATGAGTTTTGTGTGTGAGTAGTTATTTGTGTATATATTCTGTTAAGTCTTGGTTTGTACTTTTGTATGAAAGTATTTTCTTTGATTGGTAGACTATCCTCTACCAATTCAACACAAATACTAATTTGAGTCATGAACTCCCTATAAAAATAGGGCAAGCTTCAAACACTAGTTAGAAGCAAGAAAGCAAGGCAGCTGCAACATAAGCCATATATTTCTATTTGAACTGTTTGAAAATCACTGTAAACTGTGAAACCAGTTAAAGCTTTAAACATATTAATAAAAAGTATTTTAATTATTCTCAGTACATTTTCAACTTCTATTTTTCCTATGTATGTATGTATTATATATACATATATATATATATATATATATATACACACACACACACACACACATATATATATATATATATATATATATATATATATATATATATATATATATATATATCGTCTGTAAAAAACATAGATCCAAAAGCAGAAGCACACTCTAAGATGTAGAGTAGTATATTAAAAATGAGGAAGGCCGGTTTATGGGATTACCAGGTTTTGGGATCTGATGATACGCCATAAAGCTATACCCTTTATGGACAGGAAACCTAAGGTAATCCCATAAACCAGCCTTCCCTATTTTTAATATAATATAATATATATATATATATATATATATATATATATATATATATATATATATATATATATATATATCCAACCCATGCCTGCATGGAAAAAGGCCATTAAATGATGACGATGATGATGATGATGATGATATATATATATATATATATATATGTATGTATTTTTAGATCTCTACAAAATATTTGATAAAAATATTGTACCTGTTATCAATGAAGCAAAATTCTCATATGAAAGGTTGTTTATCATACAATTTTGTGTGCATATCAATTTAAATAAGAGCTATAACACGATCCATCGTAAAAACTTGTTTAATGACCTATGTACATTTCGATGCAATATCCCGACTCACTCTTGTGTATATATATATATATATATATATATATATATATATATATATATATATAAATATACAAGGTGTAAAGCTACTGAAGATTTAGTATACACCACGTGGCAAAATTATCAGTTGAAAATATGTGTAAAAAAAATATAAAATGTGGAAGAGAAATGCCTTCGTTTCATATAGTTTAATATCTTTTTATAAATATATACATATTATATGGATGTCGTGAAATCCAACTGGTTTTCGCTATTTAAATTAGTTTTTCAAGGGACATTGTACAATAATCAGTTCTCATGACAGAGGGGTTTCGTCATTTTAGATGTTTGAAGAATAAGAAGACTGAGTTTAAAGAGTGAACCAAAGGAAGCAACAGGTGGAAAGGGGGACAACTGGCTTCTTAGTAGAATTTTTTTTAAATAGTCAAAGTTGTATATTGAGGTGTGGTCTGTACTTTTGTATGAACAGGTTTTCCTTGTTTAGGCATTCTTGTACTGAGGTTTAATCTTTGCATCAGTATAATGGGAAGATATGAAAATTCAGCGTTTTTGGCTTGCGCATCTGTCGATGTGGCTGCTCAGTGCTATCTGCCTGTACTGAGGGAAACAAATCTGTTCTTTATGTAGCGTGACTCTGCATCTCAAGGTAAGGCTCATTTGGCCCACATAATTGTGACTACAACCTGAGCAGGTTAGGACATAGATAAGGTTCTAGGAAGCACATGTGAAGTTGGTCTTAATTGAGAATTTTTGTCCTTGCTGGAATGTGAGTTCCGAGCCTTCAGTTAGGTATGGGTATGTGCCACAATTAGGTTGTCTGCATTTTTTAACTGTTAGTATCGTTTGTATTGAGTATAGTTTTGCATTTTTTAGGAGTCTCTTGAGTGATTTGTCTTGTCTTTTGCATTTTAGTAGTTTGTGTGTATTTAGGATGCTGTTCATTCTCAGGTCTTGAGTGAGCAGCGGGAGATTTTTGTATAATTGTGTTGTATGCTTCATTGTTTCTGGGGTTGTGGGTTGATATGTATGGGAGTGATTTAGGGTGAGGTGTGGTGTTTTGTTTTGTTGTCCTTAGTGTATTTGTGTCTAATTTCTTGGCACATTTAATTCCATGTTCTATAAGTGTAGGTGGGTATTGACGTTCAATGAGTGTTATTTTGAGTTCTTGTAGGCAAAGTTCCGGAGTGGTTGTGTCAGATACAATTGTACAGATTCTTTTTGCTAGCTTGAATGGGATATTTATTTTGGTGCGTTTAGGATGGCATGAACTGAAAAGGAGATACTGTTTTGAGTCAGTTGGTTTGTAGTAAATGTCGGTTGTAATTTGGTTGTTGGACTTTTTTACCATAACTAATCTGCACATCCTCTGAGAACTAATGGATGATGATTCGACAATTTCCCCTCACAGCTGCACACACATCTGCAATGTTTTTCTCAATTCTCAGAACATTTGTCAATATTGACATTTTTTTGGTCATCTTGGAAACGTCTGAACCACTCATACACTTGTGTGCAGCTCATACACTCCTCTCCATACACTTTCTGCAAACTTGCATAGGCCTCTGAACAAGTATCGCCATGACAATTTTCTCTGTCATGGTCAATGCAACAATCACACACAACACACCTTCCTTCTGAGCACTGCTGTAAACAACAGAAGTGAGCTAGAATGCTAAAACTGGCACATGCACAGCAGAGTTCAAGGTTAATCTGTGCCAAGCAACTCTACTCTGTGTGCTTTAGCTTTGTTACTATGGCAGCAGTCTGGATACTTATTAATCAGACCTCATATATGTATGCATATATCTAAGTGTGTGTGTCTGTGTGTCTGTATTTTTACCCCCATCACCGCTTGACAACCGGTGTTGATGTGTTCACATCTCCATAACTTAGTAATTCAGTCAAAGAGACCAATGGAATAAGTACTAGGCTTAAAAAAATAAGTCCTGGGGTCAATTTGTTCAACTAAAATCCTTCAAGGTGGCACTCCAGCATGGTCACAGTCAAATGACTGAAACAGATAGAAGAATGAAAGAATATACACACACATACCCACATCATATATAGATAGATAAATAGATAGATAGATAGATAGATAGATAGATAGATAGATAGATAGATAGATAGATAGATAGACAGACAGGCAGACAGTCAGACAGACAGATAGATAGATAGATAGATAGATAGATAGATAGATAGATATTCAGAAATCAAACCTGAGACCATGTGGTTGAGAAGCAAACTTCTTACCACACAACCATGCCAGCACTTACTCATTTGCAAAATTAGCTTGTTTGATGAAAATAATCTGCTATTTTAATTTTTAATTTAAAAAAAAAAAATCATTGAGCGGAGAATAGAAAAAATTAAAAACCACTAAACTAGTGGTTGTGACAAAATACTAGGTCACACCTATGAATAATATAGGTTTTTTGCAGTCATTTTCATACGTTTGTCATTCAATTTGATAACCGGATCATTCAAAGTCACAAAAAATATTAGCACCATGATGTTAGCCATTCAAATTCATTTTTTAATCATTAAATTTTGCACTTTGGTCAAAGAATTTAGCATTTACATCATTCAAATTAAAATGCCCGTCAAGAGCATTCAAATTAGTTGGAATGCAAGGAAGAATCTTTTTGAGCATTCAAATTCGTACATGAGCATTCGAGTTCAGAATAAGTTTATTCAATTTAGCACTAATTTTACATGTGTGTTTTTACTCACATTCTAGGAAGTGAATGTTAGAAATGACAAATTTAAATGACATGTTTTGTCATTCAAAATTTTATTATGTTGTTATAGCTACAAGAAATAAATAAATTATGTGATTCTTCTGTCCATGAAAGTCTTTTTCATTGCAACATTCGTATCCGGTTGGTATCAGATGCCTTTTATATCCCTTTCTCTTACACCAACTTGTAATCATGGAGCCATGCATAAGGTACATGTGTATATTGGAAAAAGATAGGGCAAGGCTGGTTGACACCTTTGAGGGGCATCAAACTGATTACCTGAAACTGGCAGACACACTTGGCAGTAAAAGGAGTACTGTCTGATCCATAGTAGTGACATACCTACAGTCTGTGAGGCAACCCAAGTTGCCCAGCGGAGGTACCCACCATGTTAAGGTTGATGAGGAAATGCGAGTCAGGCTCCAGATGATTATTGATGCCAACCCACTCGCAACCCATCAACAGATGAAGTGGGACTTAGAGGCAGCATTGCCCAGAAAGCTGCCTGTTCTTGTGTCTGTAATCTCATGGGCTCCAGATAGGATGCTGATAACTATGAAGTTGGCCGAAGACGTCCCAGATGCAAGAAATGCCCCAAAAGTGATATGAGTATGAGCATTGGTTCATGGAAGAGGGAGTCATCAGCCATTGCGTATTCATTGATGAATGTGGGTGCACCATTTGGATCAGGCGGTCTTTTGGACAAACCCCTCAGGGCATTCCTGTTCACTGAGTTATCAACCATCAGCATGGGAAAAACTGTAACGTCACTTCTGCAGTGAGGGGAGAAATTGGCCTGGTTCACCACTCCATACACAAAACTCTTTTGAGGGGTTCTTGGCAGAAACACTTCAGTGGATGAATCCATCTACTTGATATACTTGATCTACATGTGGCCACACATTTGTGCCAAACTGCCAGCTGACACCAACCCATGGATCAAGCTGAAGCTCATGCCTCCCTACTCGCTGTTTCTTAATTGTACGGAAATGGCACATTCTGCCTTTAAGGTGGCTGTCAAGCGGGACCTTGCTTAAACTGAGTTGCAGCAAAAGTTTGGCAACTGGGAAGCTGCAGAAGAAGCTGGCATGACCATGGAAGAATGGCAAATACATGTCATACAACAGGTCACAAGGTGTAACATCAACACTATCACTCCAGAAAATTGTGTTCATTGGTATAGATAGACCCAGACCTACCTCCTGAGATGCCTTGACCACCAGGAAATAGATGGCTAAATCCTCTCAAATGAACTCTCCTTATCAAGACTTTAAATCAATAATTATCTTAGTATACATAGCACCCTTTCCCTGATGAAAGAAAAAAGTGCAAAATCAAAGAATTATATACTTTTCCCAATAAGATATATTATGCAACAGAAGAACACATATCACAACATAGTGTATTCAAAATCAAAGAAAACGAGCATCTGTTGTAATTGTGAGTTTCTTTAAAAAGATTGAGAAGGCTAGAATGCAATTTCATGAAGTCTTTAACAATAGATACATGTACCTATGCAAAAATAAAAGAATACATAGAAACGACATAGGCACGACAGAGTGCTTAAAGCATAAACAATGAATGAAAGCACATGATTATGATAACAATGATCATGAGATAAAACTAAAATTGCTATCCTGCTAATTTGATTGCTTGAAGTGTTAAATAGATTGCTCTAAAACAAATTTGAATGCTCGAAAAGACACTTCTTTGCATTCTGTCTAATTTGAAAGTTCTCAACGAGGATTTTAATTTGAATGATGTAAATGCTAAATTCTTTGACTGAAGTGCAAAATCGAATGATTGAAAAACGAATTTGAATGACTAACTTCATGGTGCTAATTATTTCCATAACTTTGAATAACCCGATTATCAAATTGAATGACAAATGTACAAAAATGACAGCAAAAACCTATATTAACTAGAGACATGTAACCTGTCTAGTAGAGGACAGGTTACCAGTCTGTGACAGATAATATTCATCTCGTTATCTGGAATATTCTTATTATAGAGTGGTAGCTTATGTTCTTCTATCTTTTATTTTTTCACTTGTTTCAGCTATTAGACTGCAGCCATGCCAGGGCACTGCCTTGAAGAATCACTTTTTTTTTGTTGTTGTTCAATAAATTGACCTTCACTACTTATTTTTTCTTTTAAGCCTGGTTCTTATTCTGTCAGTCACTTTTGCTGAACAGCTAAGTTACAGGACCATAAACAAACCAACACTGCTTGTCAAGTGATGGGGGCGGGGGGGGGACAAATACACACACATATGATGGACTTCCCTCAGTTTCCATCTACCAAATCCACTCACAACTCTTTGGTCAGCCTGAGGCTATAGTAGAAGATACTTGCCCAAAGTGTCATGCAGTAGGACTGAACTCAGGACCACGTGGTTGGGAAGTAAGCTTCTTACTACACAGCCATGCCTGCACCTTCATGTAGAAGATTTTCATCTGATCTGTTTAATACCCCTTGGTGGTTTGTTAGAAACATTGTCAATAGCATCTACTTATGAAATGTGGTGAGAACACTGACAACTGGGTCAATAAAGAACCGCTTATCTAATTATATTAATTAGATTAACAGTTGATCTAATTAACACCTTTATCTGGTTACAACTTCTTCATATTCTGGCAAGAATAACATCTCAACCATTTTTCCCTTTTCCCTTCTTTTCCTGAGCATCCACAAGCACACATGTACACACACACACACACACACACACACACACACACACACACACACACAAACACACACACATACACACACTATCACATGTACACACACACATGCACGCATGCACACATATACACACTCACACACACACACAAACACTCACACACACATGCATTCACACAAACATAAACACATTTACTCAAAAGGAAGTCTGATATGAATACGTGTATGTGTGCATGTATATATATGTGTGTTTATGTTGATGTACTACTGAACATATATTAGCATGTTTTCAATACATTACTGTCAAGTTTCTATAACTTGTTGATGTTATTTTTATTGGACTCTTCAAAATATATAAAACAACTTGATATTCTGTTTGTGTTTTATGTGAGCCTGATTCACAATTCCAACATGTCAGTAGAATGCATCCTAAAACTATAGACAAAATATTGAACAGGTCTTGTACACTTTGAGCAATGCAACAAAAACATTCACAAGTCATAAAATATTTATGGAAAGCTATTAATATTTTGTTATTATCATACTTTCAATGTCATTCACACATATACGTAAATAAATGAATATATATATTTATATATATGTGTGTGTGTGTGTGTGTGTGTGTGTGTGTGTATGTGTGTATATATATATATATATATATATATATATATATATATATATATATATAGATAGATAGATAGATAGATAGACAGATAGATATAGATAGATAGATAAATAGATAAGGATATAGATATATATGTACATACATATATGTGCACATAAATACTGAATGTTTATAACTATACAGCTATTCATTTGAATATAACATCATTAAGTGCTATACATACATACATACATACATACATACATACATACATACATACGTACATACATACACACATATACACACACACACACACATATATATATATATATCAGAATGTTTGTTGTATAAAATAAAATAAATTTCTTTCATGCATCATGGGTTTTATAGCCTCATTCATAAGCTTACCTATATCTTTATGATAGTATACATTGGGCATGTATATATATATATATATATATATATATATATATATATATATATATTTATTTATATAAACACACATACATGAGTCATTATATTTTATCATTTTATGGTTTATTTCATTTTACCATTTGCGCATTTTTTACAGTTTGACACTTTATTTTTGTATTCAAAGTGTTCCATGGTCTGACTTTTATTCAAGTAGACACCCCATTATGAACAGATCTTATTCTTTAGCCTCATCATAATAATGATACCAGAGTGTGCCTTCTTAAAAGTATCACCATATTTTTAGCTTCTTGGAAATGCCTTTAGTATTGAGACTGAAATTTGGGATTCAGAAAAATACTCATTTGTGTACTTGCGCACGTATGCGTGTGTGTGCATGTGTGCATGTGTTCGTGTGTGTGTGTGTGTGTATGTGTGTGTGTGTACGTGTGTATGTACATGCACATATGTTTTAAACTGCCATAAATGTTTTTTCTCACAAAACCTTTCTTTTTATATACAAGTACAAATGTTTTGTCATCAACCAACACAAAAGCTCTATAGGCTTCTTTAAATAAATACAAACTTCTGTAAAGCTTATTGCTTTTAAAAGGCTTTCTGAAAAAGAGTATATAATGAATAACATAATAACATATAAAATGAGATAACAATTTTTCTGTAAAATAAGCCAATGATCTGGTTAGGAGAATTTTCAGTTAGAACTGGTTCTTTGTCATTAATGTCTTTAAAAATGACATCAACAGAACAAAATTCCTATTTGCCTCTTTGAAAAGAAAATACCAATATATCTATATTCATTGCTGATTCATAATGGCATAATTTTAGTACTTACTTATGTGGACATAAATATTTTTTATAAGTTGTAGTGAAATCGGATTAACTCAGTATTGTGGGATTATTGTGATAATTATTTAGATCAGAACAAATTAAAGCCTTACCATAATGAGCAACGATAGCCATAATTTTCTTTCATCTTCATTATAATGTACTTGGCCTATCTTACATACTTTTTGACTCAATCAAATATCTTTAATAAAATGTAATAGATTATAATAAAAGTAAAATAGTGACATATATTAAGTTTACACGAACAGAGGAAATATGTAATATTTCAAACAGAGCCCAAACAACTCAATGAAGTCTTAGACTTAGTTTAACAGATTTGAGCTTCTGTAATTGTCCACACAAGTACATCTCCTTTAAACTTGTCACAGTTGATAATTTTGCTACACCAGTTATCAAGGTTAACAACTATTCTTGAAACATTTTTTGGCTAGATACAACAAATAGCGTCATAATATTGATTTCAAATTTTGGCACAAGGCCAGCAAGTTCTGGGGAAGGATTAAGTTAATTACATCAACCCCAATGCTTGGCTGGTACTCATTTTATCGACTCTGAAATGATAAAAGGCAAAGTCAAGCACAACGGAATTTGAACTCAGAACGTAAAGACAGATGAAATGCCACTAAGCAATTTTCCTGGCATGCTAACAATTCTGCCAATTTGTCACCTTAAATGGCTTTATAATATTGTTCCTTTTTATCAGTTCATTGTTATACAAAACAAAAAGTCATATGAATTCACCCAATTTGACATAGTAGAATTCTATCCACTAATTGGAAAACCATCCTAACATTAGACATTTAAAAAGAATTCATCAAATTCAATGATTAGCAACAGATAAACATAACAATGCCTCAAGAATGTCTTCTCCCACTATTCTATGATAATTCACCAAGATAAAAAATGAAAATGAGAAGCTATAACAGAGTTGAGGCAAGCAAATTAGTAAAACTATACATACTAGAAAAAAATAGGTAACACAGCCAACCACTTAGAAGAGGTTGCCACAGAGGAAATAGCTTAGCAATCTCCCAAACATGAAAGGGTATGAAGGCACAATTATAAAAAATTAATAAATACTTTCAAGGATCTCAACCTTAAGATAATTATCCAACCAGCCTATGCATGGTAAATTTCATAGACATAACATAAAGCTTAATGAGAGGAAAATGCTATTATTATAAGAAAACAGATGGATTGGCATTATATATGAACAAGCATTCAAACTACCTACCTTTAATAATATAGAGCTTAGCCAGAGAATCTCCTCAATTTTCTCCAACAAAACAACGTTAAACTAAGTATTCTACAATAAAACCTTAAACAAAAGTGGGTACCCAACCAACAATGGCTACCATTAGCTATACAGCAGGAATAACTTATAAATCAGCTACAGCAGCATAAAAAATATAAATTACACCATAGCTAGAAATTCATTAGTCACAGATGAAAATAAATGTTATTACAATGGATTAAAATGTTGTGTGTTAAGTGGCAATTGTCTAAAAGAAGTAATCTTCAACAATACTGAAAGGTGGGGGCGGAGTAGAAACTGATAAAAACTATATTGAAGTAACAAGCAGATTGTTCAAAGTTAGATACACACAACATATACAAACATACATTCATACAATTCTCACTGGTAAGAATTAAACTTATAAAATGGATAGAGGAATTTAGAGGATTGCTTTGGTCCAATGGTAAAATGCCTGCCATGTTTACAGGAAATGTAGGTTCAAGTCCCATGGATAACTTTCACTCTTACTATCCAAAGGGTTTTTAACTCAATATTTACACTATTATTCATAGTATTATGTGCTTCAAGATCCAGTCTTCCAAAAGAATTACATATATGTATGTGTGTATGTATATACATATATAGGGAGGATTCACAAAAAAAACAAAAGACGAAGACAGGTGGTGTAGACAGCAAACAGATGTATTAGTATAATGCTCGGGAAGTGAAAAAGTCTTTAACATTTCGAGCCTATGCTCTTCCACAGAAAGGAACACAAAAAGAAACAAGGAGAGAAAAAAAAGAATGTGTAGTGGCTAGCAATCTATCATGGCAAATCATACATACCTATATATATACCTATATATTATACATATATATATATATATATATATATATATATATATATATATATATGTATGTATGTATGTATGTATATATATATATATATATATATATATATATATATATATATATATATATATATATATGTATGTATATGTATATATATACACGTATATTTATATCATCATTATCATCATCATCATTTAATGTCAGCCTTAGTACAAATAATATAGAGTGTCATCCCTTGTGTAAATGGCTAAGGGATGTTCTCTTAGTGACCGTACACAGAGAATGTTCCATACTTATTTAAACAAACAAATAACATAAGAAATCTTATAACACTACATGGTGTCATTATTGTGTTAATTTTTTATGGTGTATGTAATTGTTTTGAAGGTGCATGGCTTATTGGTTCGGGTATTCAGCTCAGGATTGCAAGTTTGATTGCTAGCAGCATGTTTTGTCCTTGAGCAAGACACATAATTTTGCATTGCTCCAGTTCACTCATGTGTCAAAAATGAGTTGTACCTGTAATTCAAAAGGCCAGCCTTGTCACATTCTGTCACATGCTGATTCTCCCTGAGAACTACATTACGGGTATATGTGTTTGTGAAGTGCTCATCCACTTGCATGTTAATTTCACGAGAAGGCTGTTCCTTTGATTGAATCGACTGGAACACTCACTGTCGTAACTGATGGAGTGTCAGTTATGTAATTTTTTGAGGCAACAATCATTCTGTCTTGAAATCTATGTGCCTCCAGATATGAAAGAATGGGATTGCAATGTATATATCAATCAACTTCCATTTATCCAACCAAGGGTATTTTGTAAGGCAGTGTATTGTGTATATATAGGACAGAAAATGTAAATGAAATTACCTAATAAATATCAATGAACAATAAAACAAAATGCATTGTATGAAATACACGATCTGATCAATGTGCTTCTCCAGCAGAATAAATTAAGGGATGTCTCACTGCTGGCACCAGAATGAATTCATTAAAAGTCTGGGCTGATTTGCAAATAGACTAATGATGATGTAGTAATGGTAGGAAATCGACCAATGGAAAAGAATGAAAATTTAGTGAAACTAAATACTAGGCTGTCAAATATGAAATTTGTAATAAGGTATATGGTAAACTTTGACAGCTGCTCATTTTGTGCCATTATTATATTTTGACAATCTTTATCTTTTGCTAGAAAGCTGACACATCTATTTCTTTTAATCTGACTCATTTTGTGCTTTATAAAGTATTTATAAATTGTTTTTTGCTATTTTTGTTTAGAGATGGATAAGTCGGAAATTTGTACAGTTTTGAAATATGAGTTCTTTCTTGGAAATACAGCACCACAGACAGCTTGGAATATTAATGGAGTATTTCATTCTAATGTTATTACACAGCAGACAGTATCAAATTGGTTTGCAAAATTTCATTCTGGTAACTTTGACAAATGAGCAACACAATCAACCAGAAACAAAGGTGGATAATGACGAACTGAAAGCCACCATCAAGTCAGATCCATCTCAAAGTGCCCGTGAATTATCGTTGTTGCTTGGTGTTAGCAAGCAAACAATATTGACTCACCTAGTTCAAATTGGTAAGGTGAAAAAGTTGGATAAGTGGGTCCCACATGAACTCAATGAAAATCAGAAACAGTAATGTTTGGAAGCCTGCATTATGCTACTTTCTTGTCACAAAAATAAATTAATTTTGAATCGAATTGTAACATGTGATGAGAAATGGATCCAATACAACAACCGTAAATGTTCAGCACAATGGTTGGACAAAGACAAGCCACCAAAACACAGTCCAAAAAGCAAAATTCATCAAAATAAGCTGATGGTGTGTGTTTGGTGGTTTGGCGCAGGTATGATTCATTATGATTTCATTAAACCTGGCTCATCAATCCCAACCGAAGTATACTGCAGCCAACTGGACCAAATTATGCAGAAACTTACAAAAAAACAGCCTGGATTAGTCAACAGATCCACTCATATTTTATTGCAATTAATGCCAGACACCACATCGCAAAAATAACATTGGCAAAACTACAGGAGTTGGAGTTGGAAGTTCTCCATCATCCACCATACTCACCTGACCTTGCCCCCCACTGACTACCATTTCTTCCAGAATTTGGATAACTTTTTGACAGGAAAAAAATTTAATTCTGATGACACTGTCACCTTTGCATGATATATATATTTGTGTGTGCATGTGTGTGTGTGTGCATGTGTGTGTGTGCATGTGTGTATGTGCATGTGTGTGTGCATGTGCATATATGTGCATGTACTGCAGTTAATCAAAATCTAGAAGTGAGAGTAAATAAGATTTACATCCTTATATTTACAGCTGTTTCATAACTCGCTTTCAGTTACATCATCAATTCTGATTTAAAGGTGAGTATACATTGAGGAACGCAGTAATACTGACATGAAGCACAACTTCTCTTGGACTTGTGACCACTACATTACATCACATTTTGAAGGCTATGTATTTTCAGTTCAAGAACAGGAAATTGCTACAAAATACCTAATTAACAAAAGAGACAGTGAAGCCCTTGGAGCTCCAAGATGCAACTGAAAATAAGGATTGTGTCGTATTTCTGCAGAAGATATCACACATGTGATCAGTAGCTATCCAAAAATGTAATCAAGGTACTACTTCCCTTTGCAACACAACATTGTCTCAAAAACAACATGCAATACCATTTGGAAAAAAAAAAGCATGTCATGGAATAAATATATACACTAACATCAACACAAGGAATATTGGTGGAACATTCCGATCAAAACATCTGTCAAGTGCAAATATAACAGACCAGATATTGTTGTTTGGGACAGACAAAAAAATGTATGTACCATCATAGAGGTCAGCTATTCTGATGATGTGACTATCTGTTTGAAAATCAAAGAGAAAGAGGATAACTACAGACAACTGCTTCAAAACCTCCAGCTTCTATATCCAGATTATAAATTCACATTTATATCAATAATAATTTCTTCCATTTCTTTATCCCAATTCCTTTATTTCCTTTATTTCCTTTATTACCTTATTCCAACCCTACTAAATCTTTTATATGCATCTTACTTTATCATCCGTATTTTTTCTTATATTTCTCTCGATTTGACTTCTATTATTTTTGTATTTTATCTCTTATTTTATATTGTTTTTTCGTGTTTTACATTGTTTTAACCTCTAACTTCTTTCATTTTTGATCTTCTCCTTCTATCTCATATACGCTAGTTATATTTATTTATCATTCACTCTACCCTGAATTGTGGTACAGTATGGACAGATTTTTGAATACCAAGGAACTTTTATGTAGATATAACAATTTAAAGGATAAGCATATTACAATGGATAACACTAAGTGGACTTTTCCTTTTTCTCTCTCTCTCTTTCTTTTTTCCTTGTGATGTAATCTTGGGACTGAAAATGTTTGCGGCTGAAGATAGCTTTAAACCATCCTTTCTCTCAATAATATACTCATATAATGATACAACGACAGTTTGTGTATAAAGCTTGAAACACGTGTACCACGGAATCCTTTGTGTTCTGTTTTCATTTTACGTTTTAATATATATATATATATATATATATATATATATATATATATATGTATGTATGTATGTATACATATACATACATACATATACCCACATACATATACATACATACATACATATATGCACACATATACATGCATGCACATGTATGCATTTGCATGTCCATATATGTAGTATTAAATGATTGAGATCCTTAAAGTAAGATAGGGGGTAGCAATAGTAATTTAACTCTAGGTCTGTTCTGATAGAGTGGGCTTCTATGATGAAAAACATTCTGACTAAGATCATTTGTCATTTTTTTTTTGCATTAGGGGTCTACATTTTCCAATGCATCCTTCTTTATTTAAGATGTTAGGGTAGGATTTGAGGGCTCTATGGCTGTTATATTTAATCGGTTGAATGACTACTTAGAGGTCCATTCATTGTGAACTAATGTATCTTTAAAGTCATTTTTATGTATGTCATGACATTTTCATGTTCACTGGGTAAGACAGCTATATATTTAAACAATAGACTTTTCTATGGCTATCTTGGTGATTCTGTTGCTCATAGAGTAATTTATGTCATTTCTGAATCATCGTTTATCACCCAGTGTTTTGTTTCCTAGTTTCTAACTGATACATCTATCTAATGGTGTTTTTATTTAATTTCAACTGGATCCTTTATGTTCAATAGAAGAGTCCAGTCAGAAAGTTTGATCAGCTCATTCACCATAGGGGTGTAATATTTTAACTTTTTAGCATTCAGATTGTCCTGTCAAAAAATAATACTTATTAATTCATATTGTTTTCTTTTAATCAAGCATTATTTTATTGTTTCAAGATTCTGATGATGTGATTGCTTATTTTTAGACTGATATTGTAGGGTAGATGTGAGAGGCCAGATCTAGCCACATTGAACATAAAACATGTAGAATTATTTGGCCAGATATGGCCAGTTTAAATTCTAAAGGGCTAAACCTTGTCATTTGTTTGAGAGTGAGGAAAGGAAGCAAAAACTGGTGTTGTTGCAACAACACAACCTTTTTCCTTCCTTTCCCATACTTTCAGATGAAGGGCAGAGTCTGAAACTCTTTACATTTCACTATTCTGTCTTCTTGTGTTTTTATTCTATGTACTGTACATGTACTTTTGGCTTTCATGGCTGTCTTTCTTTATTTGATTTATTGCTGCTTTCTGTCCCATCTATCTTCTTTTTCTGACAAGTTGTAGTGCACCTGAACTCTGTATACAATAAGTGATGGGAAGCAGGAAGCTGAACTGGATGCTTGAGTTGCAGATGCTGGCACAATAATGGTTTCAAAATTTGGCACCAGGTCAGCAATTTCAGGGGATGAGTTAAGTCAATAATATCGACCCAAGTGTTCAAATAGTATTTTATTTTATCGATTCTGAAAGGATGAAAGGCAAAGTCAACCTCAGGGACATTTGAACTCAGAATGCAAAATCAAAATAAATGCTGCTAATCCTTTTTCCTAGTATGGTAACAATTCTGCCTGCTTGACACCTTATGGTGCTGGCACAATAAAGCACCAGCTCCAGCATTCGATCCTCAGAAGAAAGATAGTTGGTAAAAAAATCAAACTTGCCACCTTCAATTCGGTTTTCATGTCTCTCCTCGCTTGTGGTAATGAATGCTGGGTAATGACAAAAAGAAGGTGATTGCAAATGCAAGTGACCAAAATGGGGTTCCTCTGAAGGATTTCTGGAGTAATGTTACTTGACAGGATGAGTATCTCAGAGA
>NC_142928.1:135531678-135534178 GCF_046866305.1 Octopus bimaculoides
GGTATGCTGCAACACACTGGTGTACCACGAGATGATGCTAGGTGTGCCACAGTGTAACCTGAATGTAATTATTTTCCCAATACTTTTAGTTATATTTCTTAGTTCAGGTGTGCTACCAAATTTTGAAAAGAATATAAGTGTACCACAAGTGAAAAAAGGTTGCAGAGCACTACTATAGCTGAATGCTCTTTCTAACACCAACCACTTACTTCACACAGTGCACTATTCTGGGTGCTTTTTACATGACACTGGCATTAGAGAGGTCACTAAGTAACTTAAAAGAAATTGTAAATTAGTGAAGTTGTTTCATTTACTTTTTATAATAAATAATAAGCTGTTCTAATACAAGTCAGCACACATGTGCTCAAGTCTCTTGTGATCTCCCATAATTCTGCTGTTAGTAATTAATGCAACAATACAAGATAATTACAAGATGTCTAATACTACAGTGATTTTTATAATATGCTCAAAGGCATAAGCATTGTAAATGTATGAAATTATAAATTGAAACTAGAGCATGGAATTAACTTGCCACAACCTTGTTGTTATTCCATAGTGAATGTCACATATTTTAACATCTGGCCACCAATAAGTAATTAATATTCAGTTTGAATCAACATTTTTCACTTACAACCAAATATATTTGCATATTGAGAACTTAGTATTGGCCCATGATACTTGCAATTAATAAGTGCATCACACTTAATAGCCACAATAATTATTTGAATTTCATAATTAATTGAAGTGTTAGCCCTGTGTTCTGTTTAAGAAAGACTAATGTATAAATGCAAATTATGATGAACTAGAATGTTGCCTGTCATATGAACGGTGACTTTGGAAGTATACTTTTGTCACCATGGATAATATCAGGAAATATGGCATACGCACAATAATTATAATTTAACTTTTATGACATTTCTAGGATCTTATATAAAATGATGACCTGACTACTAAAAGATTTGAAAGAAAAATATTTGTTATCTTAAAATAAAATTAAGTAAAACAAATTTCTCTCACTACTACTCCCCTCACTACTATTCTCTCATTTTCTCCTCCTCCTTCTTCCTAATCCTCTTCCTCCTCTTCCACCTCCTGTTCATCTTCCACTTCCTCTTCTTCTTCTTCCTCCTCCTCCACCTCCTCTTCTTTCACATGTGATCTCTGTAATCTGCAAAATTTACACGTGACATATTAACGTTACAAGTATTCGGTATTCATATACATACATACATATGCACACACTCACACACACACACACACACACACACACATCATCATCATCATCATCCTCATCATTATTGTCTTAAAGTCCACTTTTCCATGCTTAGTTTATTGAGGCAGATTTTCTGCAGACAGATGTCCTTCCTGTCACCAACCTTTATCTGTTCTGAAGCAAGGTAATATTTACCCATAGCCAAGCATGTTTTTGCAGAATACTGAAAATGAATAGTGCTACTTCTATGACATTGACACTCATTCACAACTATCACATGATTTCAAGAATAGGCAGTGCAAACACATACATGCATGCATATGTATGTATGTATTGGGTTACACCATAAATAATGCAGCTTTTTTCCTGCACCTATCGCATATATATATATATATATATATATATATATATATTGATAGAAAGGACAACAAAAGAAAGAAAGAAACCTTGATATTATGTAAATAGAGGAATTTATCTGTAAAAATATGTGACACTTATTCGGTAGCCATGATAAAACTCAGAGTTTCGGATGCCGGGGTGGGAACCCATACCAACATCTCTTCAGTTATCCGGCCATTGAAAATTCCTGTGCAGGAAGTTTTATCATGGCTATTGAATAAGTGTCACACACACACATATATATATATATATATATATATATATATATATATATATATTACTCTTTTACTCTTTTACTTGTTTCAGTCATTTGACTGCGGCCATGCTGGAGCACCGCCTTTAGTTGAGCAAATCGACCCCAGGACTTATTCTTTGTAAGCCTAGTACTTATTCTATCGGTCTCTTTTGCCGAACTGCTAAGTTACGGGGACGTAAACACATCAGCATTGGTTGTCAAGCGATGTTGGGGGGACGAATGCAGACACACACACATACATATATATATATATATATATATATATATATATACGACAGGCTTCTTTCAGTTTCCGTCTACCAAATCCACTCCCAAGGCTTTGGTCAGCCCAAGGCTATAATAGAAGACACTTGCCCAAGATGCTACGCAATGGGAATGAACCCGGAACCATGTGGTTGGTAAGCAAACTACTTACCACACAGCCACTTCTGCGCTTACTTCACTCCCAAGGCTTTGGTTGGCACAAAGCTATAGTATCCAAGGTGCTACTCAGTGTGACTGAACCGCAAATCATGTGGTTGGGAAGCAAGCTTCTTACCACACAGCCATGACTGTGCTTATATACATAATATATATAAATATAAAAGGAGAAAAAGAGAGAGAGATGTCATGTGTTTGTATGAGTGTGTATA
>NC_142928.1:135539178-135584178 GCF_046866305.1 Octopus bimaculoides
TTCAGTTTCAGTCTACCAAATCCACTCACAAGGCTTTGGTCGGCCCGAGGCTATAGTAGAAGACACTTGCCCAAGGTGCCACGCAGTGGGACTGAACCCGGAACCATGTATATTTGTGCATGCATGAGAGTAACATCACTGCTGACTACTGCTGCTGCTGTTGCCACCAATGTCTTTGCCAACACCATCACTGCCACCACTGCCACCGCCTCCCCCACCACTGCCACCGCCTCCCCCACCACTGCCACCGCCTCCCCCACCACTGCCACCGCCTCCCCCACCACCACTGCCACCACCATTATTTGTCTGTCAAATGTTCCATCTTGTTTTTAAGCCTTACCTATTTTCCAAGTAAAGGATCTTTTATTCAACATCTTTGAAGATGCAAAGACAGAAGAGGATTAGTTGACAGGTAAATAGTCCCTCTCATCTCATGATACAACAAAACTTGTCCACTCATTCAGATATGAGCCCATGTAGCTCATATGTAGCTCTCAATGTAGCTCTCAAACAATTCAGATATGAACCAATGTAGCTGTCTTCTACATAATCACTGAACCTGCAAGAAATAGCAAATAAATCTCCCTTGAGACCAAACCCTAAGTATATGGAGTACTAGGCCTGGATATACAGTGGGATGGTCAAGTCTGGAACGCCCTTAATCATAGTTCATCTTCATCAGGCCTAGTTTAATGTTAAACAAAAAAAATGATTTAAACATTAATTATTCTCCTCCTTGTTCTTGTCATCGTCATTGTTGGCGTTGCTGTCATTGTCACCATCATCATCATCATCATCATCATCATCATCAACATCATCATCATCAACATCAAGTGTTTTATCTTTCACTGTTCTGTGCTTGCATGGGTCTGATGGAATTCATTGAGGCATATTTTCTATAGCTGGATACCATTTTCATTGCCAATCCAAACCTGTTCCCAAGTATGGTAATATTTCCACATAGCTGGACATGCTTTCACAGAATATTTGAAACAAGGGACACCATTTGTACGATAATGATGCTCATTTATTACTGTTTCATGGTGTTGAAATCAGGAAACGAAAAAACACACACACATTGCACTTATATACAGACACAGACAGACACAGACACACACAGACACACACACACATATAAATATATATATATATATATATATATATATATATATATATACCGGAGTAAGCACATAAATGTGAAACAAGGTGGAAAAAGAGTACTCAAATACCAGAGGTAGAGTAATATGCTTTATTTAAAAGCAGCAGAAATATAACAAAAGCTGTTACTCAGAGTTCGTTTGTGTGGATGTGTGTTTACGTGCATATTTCCATATATTTATATACGTGATCTTATATGTGAATTTATACACTAATATACACTTTTGTATATACACATATATGTAATTTTATTTTCTGTACGTTTGTTAAACATATTCCGCTACCTATCTTTCTTTCTTTTTTCTTTCCTTACGCAAAGTATCCTTTCTCTCCCAATTCGTTACTTTGATAGCGTCCTTAAACAATGCGTTCCTCTTCTCCACCCCTTACTTACCTCTTTCTTTCGCTAGCAGTTACGTTTAGGATCCTTATTATTTTCTTTTTCTTTCCCCATCCCTACATGTAAGACACATTTCCTATCTATCTTGTCAGTTATAACTGACTTCTATATGTATACACCAAGAGATTTTCGTACGTGGACATGATTGCGTGCATATATGTATATGCGTATTTGTGAGTATATTTATGTCTTACATATATATATGCCTGTATATGTATGTAACTATGTGCATGCATCTGTGTATTTTGATGTATATATGTATATTATAGATGGTCTAGTATGGGTATATACTGTTGTAAAATATTTATGTAATGCAGCGTGAAAATTTTAATATTAATGTATTAATTGACTTATATTTCGTATATAATTATTTACAATATGTAATTTGAATCCGCTCTTCGATTTGAGGTTTTTCTTCGATTCTACAATATATATATATATATATATATATATACACACACACACATGTATTAAAACTTGTCCCTCCTGTGTTGCCTTCATTTTGTACTCATTGCCTTATATATATATATAAAACAGCGTTTCTCAACCGGCGTTCCCTGGAACCCTAAGGCTCCAAAAAGGATTCCTAGGGGTTAGTAATGAAGCATTTTTTTTTATATAGGCAGTTCATCTCAGTTATCTAAAAGAATTTCTAATCATTACTCTACATTTAGGGATAGGAATAAACGTAACAGTACAGGGCTTAGTAAATTAATTTGGTATATAAAAGACCACAATAAACAATTTAATTTAGTTTGGTTGATTCTCTCAATTTCGATACCTTATGATAAAGGCAAGGAATTCTGTCTTCTCTGTAATTCTGAACTATTTTTAATTCTTTTTTTCTAAAAATCCCCTTGTAAACACGGTTATAGAGCGTGCATACCGATGTAGACATTGGTAGAAACACACCTTTAGTTCATATAAGTGATATTTATCATTATATATAATTTACACATTAATTTTCTTACATTTCACATTCACTAGATATATCTTTTTCCAAGACTTTAGGGTTTTATTTAATTTACATATCGTTATATACTTCTCATTTATTTGTTCTTTTCTTTCTTTTACCCCTCCTCTTTCTATAGGTTGCCTTTGACGTTATATCCTCTAACCTTTTCTTAAAACAAATTTAATAGCGTTCAATTAATCACTATACATATCCATCATATTCTGTTAAAATGTTTTATTGACGAGTTTCATTTCTTTATTTCCCTGAAGAGAAGATTACATTGTTTTACACCATTTTATTCCTTTGGAATAATACTAGCGATATCTTTGAAACACGTGTCGGAAGTAAAAGAATTTGAATAACACCTGTGTTTAACCCCATTTATTTATTTATATATATTATACAAAATATTTCACGTAAACCCGGAGTTTCTACATTTAAAAACAAGGAGTTACACCCTTTTACTTGTGTGATTTTTTACTACCCTGCTAACTATTTATCCATTTTTTCCTTGTTAATTGTTAACAAGAGTAAAATACACACACATACACACACACACACACACACACACACACACACACATATATATATATATATATATATATATATATATATATATATATATATATATTATATAGAACTCAAAATCAACATTGCTGACGTGACCGATTACAGTACCGCCTGATTGACACACGTGCCAGCAGAACGTTAAAAGCACATCCGAACATAGGGTGTAACCGGGCTACTTATGAGTACCCTTCATTCATTGGACAATGAACTTTGCTTGTGAAGACCTACTGAGGCAAGTGTAAACAAACCAAAATCACTGACATGGCCAATGACAGTACCGCCTGATTGGCACTTGTGCCAGTGGAATGTTAAAAGCACATCCGAGCATGACTGTTGTCAGAGCCATGGATTGGCTCCCATGATGGTGGCATGTGAAAAACAACATTCAAGTGTGGTCGTTGCCAGTGCCGCCGGACTGGCTCCTGTGCAGGTAGCATGTAAAAACGCCTTTTGAGCGTGAGCGAGGTTGTTGCCAGAACCACCTGACTGGCCCTCGTGCCAGTAGCACGTGAAAAGCACCCACTACACTTTTGGAGTGGTTGGCGTTAAGAAGAGCATCCATCTGTAGAAGCTTTGCTAGACCAGATTGAGCCTTGTGCAGCCTTTGGCTCACCAGTCTTCAGTCAAAAAGTCCAGCCCATGCCAGCATGGAAAGCAGACGTTAAACGATGATGATGATATCTACATACACACACACACACACACACACACACACATACACACACACACATATATATATATGTATGCATATGTGCGTATATATATATATATATATATATATATATATAGGGAGAATTCACAAAAAAAAACAGAAGACAAAGACAAGTGGTGTAGATAACAAACAGATGTATTAGTATAATGCTCGGGAAGTGAAAAAGTCTTTAACGTTACGAGCCTATGCTCTTCCACAGAAAGGAACACAGAAAGAAACAAGGAGAGAAAAAAAAGGAGAAAAAAATATTAATGCATAGTGGCTAGCGATCTATCATGGCGAATATACATATATATATATACACACACACACATACATATAGATTGGGCTTCTTTTAGTTTTCATCTGTCAAATCTACTCAAAAGGCTTGGTCAACTCAGGGTGATAATAAAAGACACTTGCCCAAAGTGTCACACACAGTGGGACTGAACCCCAAATCACATGGTTTGAAAGCAAACTCCTTTGACCACACAACCATCCCTGCTCCTATCATATCCACACAGTATCTCACCAGTCTCAAAGAGCCTGCAAATGCCATGGGCACATTCATTTCTTTCAGACCAAGTAAGTGAAAATAATGGTGAGAGAAAGGGACAAGTTGATGAAAGGAGTAATATTTAAATCCTGAAAAGCTGTTCAGCAGTGCTGAGAAAATACATCTGTTCAATACATTTCACAGAATAGTGACTGATGTATTTTTATTCTCAAAGCAAAGCCGCAAAATAACTAGTGTTTGGTATGACATGAGAATAAATCAATTAAAGTTACACAACCACAGATAAACTGAAAAGGAATTCCAATATCCTTTATCATTGTTGGAGAAAGCCATAACTCACTCTATTGGCTGTTTAGAAAAGATGATAAATCTTTAATATAAGGAGTTTAGAATGAAGGTGTCTAGATATCATCAATATAATTTTTATGTGCTATCCTCCAAGGAATAAAATTTTGCTTAGCAATATTTATACCCTCACAAGTGGATATATTGGATATACATGGATAGATTCATATAGGTTTGCTTGATCAGGTTAGACCTAGGGCTATACAACAACAACAACAACAACAGCAGCAGCAGCAACAGCAATAGATGGATTCCCATGTTTGTATGTGATGTCAACAGTAAAATGACATTGAATTTCCCAATGAAACAACAAAGATCTATGAACGCTTGAGATTTTACATGGATAGTGATAGCAATGGAAGAAATCTTATTGAAATGGTCACCAAGGTTTACTAACCATCTCAAAAGATATTTGAATATTTTGCTATATTAACCCTTTAGTATTCAGATTATTTTGTCAAATGTAATATTTATTTATTCACATTGTTTTGAAATAATCATGCATCATCTTGCAGCTTTGAGATTTTCATGATGTGATTGTTTGTTTTTAGAAGGACATTGCAGGGTAGGTGTGAGAGGTTGCATCTGGCTGGTTTGAACATAAAACAGTAGAATATTTAATCCGGATATGACCAGTTGGAATGCGAAAGGGTTAATGAATGCTAAGTTTTATCCGAGTCAGTATAAATGAAAGCACGCAGCCTGGTGGTTAGGGTGTTGCACTCACAAACGCAAGATTGTGGTTTCGATTTCCAGACTGCATGGTGCATCGTCTCCTTGAGCAAAGCACTTCATCTCATGTAAATGAGTAATTTTGTGACTGATCAGCTTCCTGTTCATAGGGAATTTTGTGATCTCAATCACTTGTACACCATATAAGCTGGGTAACTGGCCAGATGAATCCTAGGATTCAAGACAAGACTAAAACAAATAAATAAATAAATAAATAAACAAAATATAAATATAAAACAAATACATATGTGCAAAAAGAGCTGCAGTGATTCAGTATTTCACACACTGACATTAAAGGAGTACAAAGCTATGTAATTTGCTCCAATAAAATACATAAACATATTACTGAGGCAGCGTTTTACATCCAACACTCTTCCTGTGGCTAACTTCTATTTTTTTCTCTCTTTTATTACTTTACAGACAAGGTTTGTTTACAGGATGTTGTTTTTTTATTAGCTTCAGCTTGAGAGCTGCGGCCATGCTGGGGCACTGCCGTTATCTATATTTTTAAATAAGGGAACTTTTATTTCACATGTTTTTCAAGGTACAAAGCAAGCAGATGATTTATTGACAGAAGGGACAACACAGGTAGTAGATTGTGACTTTCACAGAGCACAAATCTAAATAAACACACAGACACAAACATGTGCACACATAGACACATACATCCATATATACAAACCTGTGTGTGTGTGTGTGAGAGAGAGAGAGAGAGAGAGAGAGAGAGAGAGAGAGAGAGAGAGAGAGAGACAAATAGGATTCTTTCATTTTTTTCCTGTCTACAATCCATTAAGCTTTCATCAGCCCAGGGCTGACAGAAGATGCTTTCTCAAAGAGTCATGCAGTGGGAGGGATCTCAGAACCGTGTGATTGTCAGCAAATTTCTTAACTCCTCAGCAATCCTGCACCAAAATATGTTATACATATTAAATTATAAATATTAGAAAAGTCTTGAGGGAAATCATTCACAGATGTCATAATATGCTAATTTTTCTTGCCTTTTCATCTATTTATGAACAATATTGTACCTCTGTTTAGTTAGTTTCTCATCCCTACTTCATCACAAGGGGGAAAGTCTATATTTTTCTGACAAGGTTGTAATAAGACTGAAACAAATATAAAGTTGTCTCCCATACTTGCAAAATTTATTAAAATATTATCAGCCATTGAGTTGTCTTTTTTCATCACATAATCATTTTTAATGAGCTTTTTTTATGTGTTCTGCAGTAAATATGTTAACATTAATTTAACTGTGAATATTAAATATACTTTTACACACTGAAATGTTAGTTATCTTGATTTATTGCATTTCAAAAAATTTTAATGTAAAATCTGAAACTAACAAGTTGCTTTTGATATATTAAAAAAATTTAAATACATCTGAAATGTATCTTTTCTTTTCTATCTACTTTCTTTAGTAATAAGAAAACCAGATTAAGATAAGAAAATTTGCTTCCTTCAGATTATTCTAATCTAGGAATCAAATATGAATAACATCAGAATTATGTGTTCAGGGAAATATCTTAAAAAGAAGAATATTTCAAAATTTGGAAGAATCGACTCAATTTGAAAGACCTAAAGGAAACTATACAGAAAACTGGAATATTCCTTTCTACTCTTGGCACAAGGCCTGAAATTTTTGGGGAGGGGGGGCCTGTCAATTAGATCGATCACAGTATGCAACTGATACTTAAGTTATCAACACTAAAAGGATGAAAGCGGAATTTGAACTCAGAACGTAAAGACAGACGAAATACCGCTAAGCATTTCACCCAGCAGGCTAACATTTCTGACAGCTTGCCACCTTTGTAAATAAATATATTCTTTTCTGGCACAAGGCCTGAAATTTTTGGAGAGGGGGCCTTGGCGATTAGATCAATCCCAGTACACAACTGATACTTAATTTATTGACCCAAAACGATGAAAGGCAAAGTCGATCTCGGCAGAATTTGAACTCAGAACGTAGCAGCAGACGAAATACTGCTAAGCATTTCGCCCGGCAGGCTAACATTTCTGCCAGCTCGTCACCTTTAATGATAATAATAATAATCCTTTCTTCTAAAGGCACGAGGCATGAAAGTTGTTGTCGTCATCATCATCATCGTCGTTTAATGTCCGCTTTCCATGCTAGCATGGGTTGGACGATTTGACTGAGGACTGGTAAAACCGGATGGCAACACCAGGCTCCAATCTAATTTGGCAGAGTTTCTACAGCTGGATGCCCTTCCTAACGCCAACCACTCAGAGAGTGTAGTGGGTGCTTTTACGTGTCACCCGCACGAAGGCCAGTCAGGCGGTACTGGCAACGGCCACGCTCGAAATGGTGTCTTTTATGTGCCACCCGCACAAAAGCCAGTCCAGGGGCACTGGCAACGATCTCGCTTGAAAACCCTACGAAGGCCAGTCAGGCGGCACTGGCAACGGTCACGCTCAAAATGGTGCATCTTATGTGCCACCCGCACAGGGGTTAGAAAACTGGAATATTAATTAGTAGTAAAAGAGGCAAGCATTTTGTTGGAAACAACCGCATTTCGTATGTATGAAGGAAGTAGGCAAGAAAGAAAAAGTCAAGAATGTATAGCTAAATGCATAAGTGGGTTATGGAATACCAGGTGTTTTGTTGTATCTTGGGTAGGTTATTATGCCAATAATAAGCACACACACATATGCACGCACACACACACACACACACACACACACACAACACACACACACACACACACACACACACACACTAGATAGGAAGTGAAACCCTTGGGTGTTTATTCTGGCCCTGAGATGACAGAACATAGTATTTTTCAGCAACGCTGTCAACAAGCCATTCAAATGTTTTGTGCAAGATGCATGCTTATATTTAATAAACGGAGGTGCAAGTGTGGCTGCAGAGTTAAGGAACTTGTTTCCTAACCATGTGGTCTTGGGTTCAGTCCCACTGTGGAGTACATCAGGCAGGTGTGGCTGTGTGGTAAGAAATTTGTTTCCCAGCCTCGTGGTTCTGGGTTCAGTCCCACTGTGTAGCATCTTGGGCAAGTGTCCTCTGTTATAGCCTCAGGCTAACCAAGGCCTTGTGAGTGGATTTGGTAGACAAAAGCTGAAAGAAGCCTGTTACACATACATGCATGCATGTGCGTGCACACACACACATACACACACACACATATATTCAAATATTAAATAGAAATAGAAGCTGCACTAGTGTAATAAACATTACCAACCACATATACTTAGCATAAATGTCTTTTGTTTTTGCTGATAGGCTGTGATTTGGTATGGCAGAGAATACTCTCTCAAAAGTCATGGACAAGTGGGATAACTCACCTGTCCATTACTTTCAGGTGTTTTAACACCCAGCATTTTGAGAGAGTATTCTCCACCATGCCAAATCACAGCCTATCAGCAAAAACATGGCACTTTTACATTCAGTATATGAGGTTGATCATCATCATCATCATCATCATCATCATCATCATCATCATCATCATCATCATCATCGTTTAACGTCTGCTTTCCTTGCTGGCATGAGTTGGACGATTTGACTGAGGACTGGCGAACCAGATGGCTGTACCAGGCTCCAATCTGATCTGGCAGAGTTTCTACAGCTGGATGCCCTTCCTATAATGCCAACCATTCCGAGAGGCATGAGGGCCAGTCAGGTGGTACTGGCAACGGTCACGCTCAAATGGTGTTTTTTATGTACCACCTGCACAGGAGGGTGTTTTTTACATCCCACCTGCACAAGAGCCATAGTGGTGATGATGAGGATTTAAGATTAATAAATCTGAAAGTAGAGGTGAGAAAAATCTCTTTTCCAATATTAACCCTTTCCATTTCTCTCTCCCCTCTCTTTCTCGCACTCTCTCTTTTAAATAAAATAGGGTCATGGATGGGTCACTAATCTCCACAGTGTATAGAAGAAACCAGTAGATTACATGTGAGTTGTGCATATAAAGAAGCACTGTGAATAGTTTGTACTGATGATGCAGGTAGTAGTGTACTTTTTCCCCATATTGGTGCCAATTTATTGGGTGGGGACCATGCAGTGTATGGTTGATCCTGATTGAAAGGTGTGGGCCTCCCTGCTAGGGTGAGTAGACTTCCGCTGGTCTACCATCTAGGTGTCCTGAGCTGGCTAGTTAGATGCCGGCCCTGCTTAGTTGAGCTTCATTAGGTGTCGTGTCGCGTTGGTTCCCAACGAGACTGTAGCAGTTACTGGTTCGGTTCATCAATATCATACAACACCAGGGGGATCCTTGGTTGTTTGAGTGGGTCGTTCTCAGGTTTTCTTGTTTTAGTCTTGTTTGGGAGGTTCTCTGGCATGTCGGGCAGTTCCTGCTTAGGGAACCAGTAGATGCGATCATGCCCTGTTGGCAATGCCTGGTATTTTAAGACCCGTTGTTGGTGGTGAGTGGAGGCTTGGTGCATTATGACCAGCTGTCTTTTCAGCAGGCTCTACCATTTAAGCTAAGCCACTTGACCGCCAATCTTTTCTGCAATTTAAGAAGTTATAGATTCATCCAAAAACGCAAATTTTTCTGCTTTTAAAAGAAAAGGATTTTATCTTTTATATATATACTTTTCAGTATCTATGCATTGACTAAAATTTATCTTTCTACTTGCTATATATATATATATATATATATATATATATATATATATATATAAAGTTGTAGTATATTGTCAACTTAATGTGACAATCCCAAGAAAGGAATACACTACTGCTGTTTAGCCCTAGGAAGCTGGACCGCTTCCTGTCGGCCTTGACACAATTACTGTGTCCTTAAGTTTGTGAAGGGGAGACAAGCTCCCCCACCCAGCCTAGCCAGCATTCAGGGACATGTTTCTGAGTCTTTGCTCGTCATCAGCCTGAAGTAGCTTGCCAGCTGGATAGAGAGGCCTGTTTCTCCTTCAATGCTGGCTAGGCTGGGTGTGGGAGCTTGTCTCCCCTTCACAAACTTAAGGACACAGTAATTGTGTCAAGGCCGACAGGAAGCGGTCCAGCTTCCTAGGGCTAAACAGCAGTAGTGTATTCCCTTATTGGGATTGTCACATTAAGTTGACAATATACTACAACTTTGTCGCTCCACTACTGCTTAAATCTCTCTGAGAGATTTAGAAATATTATATTTCTAATTATATATATATATATATATATGTATGTATATATATATATATATATATTTGGGAGAATATACAAAAAATAACAACAGACGAGGACAGGTGGTGTAAATAACAAAAGTATATATTAGTATGACGCTCGGGAATACGGAAAGTCTTTGACGTTTCGAGCTACGCTCTTCAACAGAAAGAATACGGAGACAAGGAGAAAAACACGGAGAAAAAAAATTGAATAGTGTTCAGTCAACGGTCAATCATAATAATGGCCGATCATAACAATGACTGACCGGAAGTTAGAAATTCTTATTTCAGGAGAGCTAAGAAAGGGGGAGATAACATTTTAGTCAATGCATAGATACTGAAAAGTATATATATAAAAGATATACATATATATAACAGGCTTCTTTCAGTTTCCATCTACCAAATCTACTCACAAGGCTTTGGTCAGCTTGAGGCTATAACAGAGGACACTTGCCCAAGGTGTCATAGTGGGACTGAACTTGGAACCATGTGGTTGTTAAGCAAACATCTTACCATGCAGCCATGCCTGCACCTAGCCATGTTCATGATTTATCGAAAGCACTTTTTTCCTTGCTAATTTTAGGGTATCTGATATCATCTGTAACATCTTATGAAGTAGGCAATGGATTAAGTCAAGGAAAGCTCAGTTAAATAATAAGAGATGTAAAGAGAATAAATCTACCTCTACATAATGAACTATTGTGATACAGAGTGATATTCAAGGTGAGACTGGGAGAGACAGGA
The DNA here is from genome assembly GCF_046866305.1 of Octopus bimaculoides. Taxonomy (NCBI): domain Eukaryota; kingdom Metazoa; phylum Mollusca; class Cephalopoda; order Octopoda; family Octopodidae; genus Octopus; species Octopus bimaculoides. Next base: position 135,550,427 of record NC_142928.1, read on the forward strand.
AAACCTGATCTGATTACCTATGTCAGCATAAAAATACAGGTATTTAACTAGTAATGATGATGAATGAGGATAAAAATCAAATTTCATTGTTTTAATCTATTAGATCTTAATTTAGTCTTGACAACATTTAACATTCTAAATGCTGTCGCTTAGTTATTTGATGTCAATCTCTATATCTAGATCTTACCAGATGGCTGTCGATCAGTTCTACTAAAATAATTTAGCTCTAAATGATGTTTCTTTTCCAGTTAAATTTACTGCGGAGTTTGTTCTTACTTCTAGAAAGAATAAGATTGATGCTTTCAGTTATAAAGATGGAGATTTTAAATAATCATGATATTATGATATATGTCTACCAATTTGAAAATAGCATATAATATATGTAAATCTGAACATATAAAATAAATATATTCCTCAAGGGAATTCTGAAATATAGTATTTGTTGAATATCTAAAATATTGCTTTGAATATCTGAAACATTGCTTTTAGAATAAATCCTGAGAGAGATTTAATGGTCACAAAATAAGATAATAATTGCATCTAATGATAAAGTTTTCAATCTACATGGGAAAAAGAATGGAGAAAATATTTCTTTTAATGTTTAGTGTCATTTTGATTATTATTTAATAAAAGACTTTTGAAAAAATTTGCATCGTAGCTGAAAAATTTACAACATGGCTGTATGGATAAGAAGTTTGTTTCATCCATATGGTTCTGTAGTCTATCCCTCTACACATCATTTTCAACAAATGCCTTCTGTTAAAGCTTCAGTTTGACCAACACTTTGTTAGTGGAAGTTGTTTGATGGAAACTCAGACAATTTCTAATATAGGCTCAAGGCCCCAAATTTGGAGTAGTTGATTAGAAAGACTCCAGTACTCAACAAGTACTTATTCTATCAATTCTCAACCCCAGAATGATGAAAAGCAAAGTTAACTTAAATAGAATTTGAACTAAATGCACCAGTAGTTATTTTTCAAGGTATTTGATGTCGAAAAACACCATCATCACTGGGGTATTCTTTCAAGTTTGATATGCTGTCTTAATATTCTTTCTACTATAGGCAAAAGGCCTGGATTTTATTGGGAGGGGGACAGTCGATCACATCGACCCCAGTATTCAACTGGTACTTGATTTATTGACCCTGAAGGGATGAAAGGCAAAGTCGACCTTGGCGGAATTTGAACTCAGACCATAGTGGCAGACAAAATACTGCTAAGAATTTTGCTTGGCATGCTAACAATTCTGCCAACTTGCCACCTTGATGCTGCCTTAATATTAATTTCACTAGCAATCTATCTTTTATTCTGAACCTGGCTGTTTTTGTGTCATTATATCTTCTCCAAAAAGGAAGCAAGCTGGCAGAAACAATGGCATGCCGGGCGATGTGCTTAGTGGTATTTCGTCTGTCTTTACATTCTGAGTTCAAATTCTGCTGAGATCAACTTTGCCTTTCATCCTTTTGGGGGTCGATAAATTAAGTACCAGTTGTGTACTGAGGTTGATCTAATCGACTGGCCTCCTCCCAAAAAAATTTGGGCCTTGTGCCTAGAGTAGAAAAGATTATATCTTCTCCAAAGAGTCTATGGCACCACATAAATGCAATCTTGTCCAATTGTTTGCTTGATTTTTGAAGAACAGTGAATCTTAGTTCATCTTCATCCCAAACATTTTCTTTATTTTCCTGAGGATGGACTTTTCAGTCATTTTGAAGAAATTGTCATGCCTTAACTGTTTTCATTATTTTCATGTGACTTATTTTTCTGTGTTTTTTCTCATTTTCTGTTGTATTTCCATCAATAATTATTTCTTCCTCATCGCACAATAAAGGTGTGGTACTACAGGTAGATACTGTTAGAAGGTGAGGTATTTGCCCATCTATTTGTGATACTAGGCCTAAAGATTTTTCCCTCGTAATCCCCAGAGTTTTGGTTGGTTCGTGTTCTTCTTGTTGTTATAGATTTTCATTAGTTTTGTTTTCCTTGTTTTTGTATGATCTTTAAGAACTCAATTGTAAGGTTTGTTTTACTCTTAGAAAGCCTACCTTTCTACCCTTTATCATCAATCTCATACTTTTTATCTATGTAGTATCTACTAGGCACACTTGTGGTATTGTTCTGTGACCTTCAGGTGGTCATTAGGACTTGGACCTCTATTCTAATTCTCCCTGACCACAGGTCACTTTTACTTATATAGGATTTCCCCATAAAAATTGACCATATTATTGAAGCATGAAGATTAGATATGATTATAGAGGATAAAAGAAAACAAACAGTGTAAAATAAAAGACTTTGCAATATTATATGATAATAAATAGAATGGATATGAAAGAGATTTTAAAATTGAGAAATACCAAAATCTAAAAGAGATGAAGAGCAGCAATTCTGCCAGCTCGTTTCCTTAATAATAATGATACAACATATGAAGCGAATCCATACACACACACAAGAAATTTCATGGATGGCCACAACAATGTCAACAACACAATTAACAATGACAGTAGCAGTGACACTGATGGCAATAACAACAACAACAACAACTTCCACGATGGCAGCACTGTGGGCGAACACAGAGGAATACAGAAACTGTACCATATTTTCAGGTCTTAGGACAACAGCAGCACAATGGGATGAGAGGATGGGGCTGAGGGGAAGGCCACACTGCTGCTAAAAACTATGACACACACACAAGCACACACACACACACACACACACACACACACACACACACACACACACTCACACACCCCCATGCACACAGACAAACAAGGACACAAATGCATGCACACATAAGGATGCACATCTTAGAACAACAGAATGGAGTAAGTGGAGCAAGAACACACACAAAAACGAAAAGTGTTGCTGAAGAGGTCACAGATGTGTGATGAAAGATTTCCGGACAATGGACATGAGTTGAAATAATAAAATAAAAACAGTAATAAACGAGTGAAGAAAAAATATATAGTGCGTGTGTTTATTTGGCAAAAAAAAAAAAAAATTGACCATCCTGAAATACAACAATGATAATTGTAATAATAATGATGATTTCATTTATTTGCCACAAGGATGAAAGATGAGGAGGACATTACAAAGACAGACTTAAAGTGTGGTGGGGTTTACATATAATGAAATGATAAAAAAAAAATGTAAATGAAAGAAAGTAAGATGGACGTGGGCAATGTCAGTGCCTGCTGGTGGTACATAAAAAGCACTGGGCCTCGTGGAGGTAGTGACAAGGCCAACAATTTCAGGGAAAGGGTTAAATTGATTACATCAACCCCAATTCTTGACTGGTACTTACTTTATCGACCTCGAAAGGATGTAAGGCAAAGTCGACCTCGGCAGTATTTGAACTCAGAACACGAAGACGGGCGAAATGTCAATAAGCATTCTGCCTGGTGTAATGATGACGATGATGATGATGACAAAGGCATGTGGCCACATATTTTTGTTGGGGAGGGTATAGACGATTAAATTTACCTCAGTACAAGGGCACTTATTTGTTTTAATAACTCTAGAAGGATGGAAAAACAAAATCGGCCTCAACAGAATTTGAACTCAAAATATAATGTGCTGCAAGGCATTTTATCTTTGAAACTCTAATGATTTTCCCAGTTCATCCACTCTAAACAGTAATAACAACAGCAGCAGCAATGAGAACAACAACAACAACAATAACAACAACAGCAACATCGAAATCAACAGGTGGCAGTTTTGCTAATGATTTGCAATATTCATTATTGATTGCTTTGTTGCTGTTGCTGTTGAATTTGTTTTGCTTTTATTTGCTGTAAATCAGTGAGCAGTAGCAGTCAGTAACTGTCTGTATTTACTGGCTGACTTAATTAACCGTGAAGACAAGACAAGGGAAGTGCTAACGGTTATAAAAGAGGAATATGGTGACGGTAATAGTGGAGACAGATAGGAAGATAGTAGAGGAGGAGGAGGAGATAGAAATATTGAAAGACGTACGTCGGTGGTGGTGGTGGTGGTGGTGGCGAGGACGGATAAACAGATATAGGGGCGGCAGGGTGAAGCAGGATAAGATAGAGGTGTGAAAGTGTTGTTGGTGAGGCAGGAAACTGCCAATGTAATTAATAAACAATGCTGTAATCAGTTATTATTAAAACCACACTAAACTAACTACACGGGCTGTAATTGCCCAAACACTTCTACGAGCTAACGAAAGAGCATCTTTTATGGTCGTTTCATTTGTTAGAAATAGCAGCTAAATTCCCACTAATCTCAGTCCATCGTTTTAAAAAAATAAACAAAGGACAGAAATAGTAAGCTACTTTAGTTGTGGATGTTCAAGTTGAAAATACAAGATGTGAGTGGCTGGAATGTCTTTGATCATAGGGTCCGTTTCTATCAGATCTGACCTGAGGTTAAACCAGTGACGTTGCAGCTCATTTATTAACGTGCAAGTGGCTGAGCACTCCACAGACACGTGTACCCTTAACGTAGTCCTCTGGGAGATTCAACGTGACACAGAGTGTGACAAGGTTGACCCTCTTGAAATACAGGTACAACAGAAACAGGAAGAAAGAGTGAGAGAAAGTTGTGGTGAAAGAGTACAGCAGGGTTCACCACCACCCACTGCCAGAGCCTCGTGGAGCTTCAGGTGTTTTCACTCAATAAACACTCACAAGGCCTGGTCTGGGAATCAAAACCGCGATCCTACGACCATGAGTTTGCTGCCCTAACCACTGGGCCATTGCGCCTCCACTATATATATATATATATATATATATATATATATAGAGAGAGAGAGAGAGAGAGAGAGAGAGAGAGAGTGAGAGAGTGAGAGAGAGACTTCTATGTGTGTGAGAGATTTATTAGTACAAAAAGGATGGTTATTATAGACCTGTATTGTAGAGAATCTATTGTATGTAGCTAGGATTACAAACTCATTCCTAAAATTTTCATGAAAGCCACCCTGTTTGACTCACTGTATTCATTGGTAGGTTGAATGGACTAATGGATTCCAAGTCATTGTTAAGTATTGTTGGCGACATAAGGCTGTGTGCACATTCTTTAGGAAAGGCAATGCAAATCTGGTTACTACAAATTCCACTCAAACACACACACACACACACACACACACACATACACACAAACACACACACACGCAAACATACATGCATACAAACATACATACATAGTCTTATAATATGTGGGTGTATTGATCATATATATATATATATATATATATATATATATAGAGAGAGAGAGAGAGAGAGAGAGAGAAGGAGAGAGAGAGTGAGAGAGAGAGACAGATAGATAGACAGACAGACAGATAGATAGATAGATATGTGTACATACATACATAGATGTGCATAAACATGCACAAACACAAACTATATATATATATATATATACATACATATCATCACCATCATCATTGTTGTCACTGTCATCTTAATGTTAATTTTTCCATGCTTGCATGGACCACTCAAAACTTGCTGAGGCAGATTTTCTATGGCCAGATGCCCTTTCTATTGTCAACCCTCACTTGTTTGCAAGCCCCTTGGCCAGACATGTATTTTTTAAAGACGAATGGAAACAACATTGCTTGTATGATGAGAATGGTTGTTCACAACCATCACGTGATTTCAGAAAGAAGGTACACACACACGTACACACACACACACGTGCACACACACACACACACACACACAAACATATACACAGACACACATCATTGTCATCATACAACAGTTCAACAGTTTCATCTCTTTTGTTAACACCTTTCATCCCACTTTGGAATTTACTTCCATTGTATCTGATAACTCTGTTAGTTTCTTCAATAGCTCCATCACCATCAACAATATCCATCTGTCCACCTCTGTCCATTAGAAGTCTATTGACTCCTATTCCTATCTCCACTACTCTTCTTCTCACTCCAAACACACTAAATTTGCTGTCATACCATCTTCTCAATTTCTTTGTCTTTACCAACTCTGCAGCACTGAATCAAATTTCGAATCCCAGGGTGAGAAAATATGACAATTCTTCCTGAATTGAGGATACTCTTGATCTTTTGGATTCCCTGCAATTCACCAGACCCAGGCCATCAACTGTGCCATCATTCTCCTGTCCTCTTTATGCATACCTACAGACCATATTCTGCTCTCGTTCACCTTTCATTCATCCCTCCTTCCATTGAGAAACAAACTTATCCCAACTTCCAAATTCTGTTTCCTTCCCACATCCACTTTAATCTTTCCCACATCACTTGTCCTCACCCACAAAGAAGCTAAGAACATCAGAAACTTCTGTGTAAGAAGCTCTGTATCCCCAACCCCACACAACCAGGCACTTTTAAATGCACTTGTCAATGATGCAATACAATGGTTCCCAACCTGAAAAGTCCACAAAGGTAGTACTGGGGTCCGTGAACTAAATTGAAAATTTCATATACACACTTCATGCCTGGCTGTACAGCCTTTTTGTTTGTTTATTTCACCGTTTCGTTTTCCTGTCTTGTTTTCCGTCCGCCACTACCCTCCACGAAAACAATTTAATTTGTGTTCGTGGGAAGAACCATTTTAACGATGCGTACTGCCTTAATTCTTCGAAACGCCGGAGTTTTAATGGTGGCAGCTGATGAAGGGGATGTTTCTATGTGGCCTGCTTGTTTGTTGCACCTTGTTTACCATTTTTGTCCTTGTTCTTTTGCCACGTCATGTACCCAGTTATGTATCTATATGTACATGTGGATGAACGTATATACATACATGTACATATATATGCATATACTCATATATTGTTTATATATATATATATATATATATATATATATATATAGAGAGAGAGAGAGAGAGAGAGAGAGAGAGAGAGAGAATTTGCTTATGATTTTATATAGTCCTATTTCTGCCATGAAACGTGCATAGTCTATGTACTAGCACTGACTTTTTACATTTATACTTCCATACTGTATATTATCGTATTAATGTTTACTGTCCAATTTATAAATTTGACTTTTAAATCTTTTAAATTAATATTTCTATGATTTATTTATATGATTTATATGATTTATTTATGTAATATGTTATTTAATTTAAATTTTCAGATTAAAATCTTAGATATATTAAGATGGTATATGCCTCACAGCATGGATTTGGACTGGTTCTGAGTTGACTGAGTTGTAGAGTGGTGGTCCGTCTCTAAATTAGTTATATATATATATGTATATATATATACACACATAAGAGTAAGCATATTAAAAGGGGTCTGTAGAAAAATTCATTTAAATAAAAGGGTTGGGAACCAGTGTGAAAAGGTTGGGAACCACTGATGTAATACCTACCCTTACATTAACAACACTACTAGCCTATGTCATAGTAGCAAATTATTCAGAATTTCTGTTGCACATCTTCCAGCCTTATATATTGTATTATATGCAAACTTTGCAGTGCTCTTTATGTTGGAGAAACAGGCTGACACCTTGCTGATCATATTTCGGAGCACATTCAATGTATACTACTACATAAGTCTGGTCAACCTGTTGCCACCTATTCAACACAACAGGTATGTGACTTCTTTGTACACCATGGGTCCTGTACTCAAGGAAATGGTGGAATTTGAACTCCAACTGTAAAGGGTCAGAAGAAATACCACGTAGTAATTTTTCCAGCATTCTAACAAGTATGCCAGCTCACTGCCTTAATAATAAAAATAAAAACTACAAATATTACAGATAGCAAAAGTGAATGGGGAAAGGAAGTGAGAATGAGAAGGAAGACAAAAGGAATTAAATTTGAAAGCAACAATAGACTCACGAGTTTGAAATTCATAAAGAGCAAGGTCACAAAAAGACAACTGATTAAATCCTAAAAGAATAATGTTACATATCAAATTGTCATGTTAAAGACATTAACTACTCCCATTCTGAAAGAAGAATGTAATTGAGAAAAGAAAAGAAATAAATGAACAAAACTCCTAAGGCTCATAAAATCTAATCAGTAACTAATTTTCAACAGATACAGTGGAATTGTGTCAAAGGAAAAGTTATGGGTGTTGATAAAACATTTTGACACTTTACAGTACTATTGATATATAAAGGCAACAAGCTGGCAGAATCGTTACCATGCCGGAAAAAATACTTAGTGGCATTTCCTCTGACTTTATGTTCTGAGTTCAAATCCCACCAGGGTTACTTTGTTTTTCATCCTTTGAGGATCAATAAAATGAGTACACGTTGAATGCTGGAGCCAATGTAATTGATTTACTCCCTCTTGTGAAATTGCTGACCTTGTGCCAAAAATTGAACTATAAATGAAAGTGAAAGTAACAGTTTTCTTTTGCTTTTTTAACCTTTTGTTGTTTCTTAAGTGGCTGAAATGTAATTGTTTCATTTTCAATATATGATCTCAGATCAAGACCCTTACCACTTAAATCCAACACTCAAATATGTATTTATATATATTTATGTATTTGTGTGTGAGTGAATGTGTGTGCATATGTATGTGTTTAAAAGTTGTTCTTTTTGGGGTTTTTTAACATGTTTCCATCAGTAGACTATGGTCATGCTGGGGCACAGCCTTGAAGAATTTTTAGTTGAATGAATTGACCCCAGTACTTACATTTTTTAAGCCTGGTATTTATTCTATCCGTCACTTTTACCAAACCGCTACATTATAGGGACACAAAAAGGCAGTGAGCTGGCAGAAACATTAGCATGCCGGGTGAAATGCTTAGCAGTATTTTGTCTGTCTTTATGTTCTGAGTTCAAATTCTGCCAAGGTCGACTTTGCCTTTGAAAAAAATAACTGTTAAAATTGAACTACACTCTTCAAAACTTGCACTAAGAATAAGTACAAGATAAAATTACTAGCTGCTTTTATAGCAAGTTGATGTAAGTAGTTTATCCTGTTCCCCTCTGATTTTAGTTCATGCAACTGAAAAAACAGCATTATTCATGGGATGATCCAGTATGCATGTATGAGCACGTCTGTGTATGCTTGAGTGTGAGGTCACTACATAATAGTTGTGAATGATTGTTACTGTCTCACAGTTAGTGTCATTCATTTCCAATGTCTGCAAAAACATATCTGATCATGAAGAAACATTACTTTGCCTTGAAACAGATGTAGAAAATCGACCTCATTAAACTCTATCCAACCTATGTAAGCAGGGACAAGTTAGAGTTAAAACAATGATGATAATGATAATGATGACAATATAAGATATTTAGAAGCACAAATCTGAGCCAGAATGAGAACAGGCACTTCTATGGAACGCAATTTACTAGGTGGCCACATTGACCATTAACTCTATAGACTGCATGCTGTCTCCTCTCAAGTAAAGCTATATAAATGTTTTATAGTAGAAACTAGAAGTGGAGAACAATTTTATATCTGAAAGCCACATTGAATTAAATGCAATTTAATAAGCTTGCATTAAAGAAAATTTTATTAAATATACAGAGAAATGTAATTACATTTATTGTGAAAATTTAATTATAAATATATTTATAAATATTAACTGAAGAAATAAAAAATGTAAGCAGACTTTTTAATACACACACACACATGTATGTATACACACACACACACACACACACACATATATATATATATATATATATATATATATATATATATATATATATATATATAATTTTAAAATTTGTTTTGCAAGTATTTTTATATAAAGTCAAGTGATGAAACTGATATTATTATACTTTGGGCAAGTCATATTGGCATTAAACACACCCACCAGTTGTTCAGTTCAATTTTGTTAGTTATATTGTAAGAAATTATTCATCACACAGGTGTGATCTTTTCAGTGATCCAAAATTTGCAAACTGATTTTCTTCAGTATATTATGTTTTCAAGTGCAATCTCTATGTTGTCAAGCATGTGAGTGTGACACCAAGTTTTGTTTTTATTGTGTAGATATTTATTGAATTATTTTGTAAGAAATTGTTTATTTACTTTAGATTTTGTTAGTACTAACATAAAAGATATAAGTTGTGTGTGTGTGTGTGTGTGTGTGTGTGTGTGTATGTGTGTGTGTATGTATGTGTGTGTGTGTGTGTGTGTGTGTAAGTGTGCAGCTGTAGTTGTTTTATATCTTATTTGATATTCTGTTCTATATTATTGTGGTGGTGGTTGTGGCATATTGTTACACCATTCATTCTTTTTCTAGTAAAAGTGTACGTTGAATCAGAATTTGATTCCAGTACACATACAGCCTCTGTAAATTGTTGTAATACCAGGTCTTTGTATGTGTGAAAAGCATTTGTATTTCAGTATTGTTTACTGATCCATTGTACTTCTGTACAGAATGTTGATAAAATACAGTTATCTGTTTCTTTTTCATTGTATTCACATCAGTATCTCCGGTGCTTTCACCTAAACTGCAAGATGTTTCTCCTATATGGTTGTAATGATGTTTATACCTACATTGCCCTTTCAACCATCTCAATTAGTTTACATTCCTAGATCTGCAGTTTATCTGTGGGTTGGATGGGAATAATCAGCAGTTGTTGTCAGTGCATGGTTTTTTTCTTAAATGAATATGATTTACATAATAGTGACTTGATGGATCTGTTTATATTTTCTACTTCATTGAATTTAAAATTGTTTCATATAGTACTTTCTTAAATTTGTGTATGATCTCACTTTTGGGTGCAGCCATAATGGACATAATATCTTGGGATTTGTTATTGTCATTGCACAAGCTTTCTTTGATTGTTTTTTTTCCTTTTTCTTTCAAATACATCCTAGAATTTGTTCCAGTACATTGAGTATACTCCATTTGTATCACCAACCCTGCAAAAAAAGGGTGATGAAATGCAAGATTGCCTTTGGAGGGATTTGAATATAGACATAAGGTACAAGTATGCCTGTAGAGTTAAAAAGTTCCCTCCATAACTATAAGGTTTTGAGTTCAATTGCATTAATTCAACCAAAGATAGATGAGTGTAAAAGAATCTCACTTGATGTGAGTGTGAGTAGATATGCTTGTGTTTGTGTATGTGTATGTTTTTTCTGTGTGTATGCATGTTTGTTCATGTCTCTCTGTCTTGACATCATGCACTAATGGTAAACAAACATCATCACTGTACAGTGTCATTCAAACATGTCTGGCTATTGTACTGTTCATATTTGAATGATTACAGGAAATATGTCACTTGAAAACAGCTGAAGTTTGGTGGCAAGAAGAGCATCCAGCCATAGAAAATCTGCTTCAATAAATTTTGTCTACCTCATGCAAGCATAGAAAAGTGGATGTTAAAACCACAATGATGACAACAATGATTGATGATGACATAAACAGCTGCAATGAATATCACAAGGCATTTAGTCCAATGCTCTAATGCTGCTATTAATTTACCACATTTAAAAAATATTTATATGACTTTCATAAGCACAAATGGAAAACAAAAAGAGAACAGAGACACTGGCAGGACTCAAACTGTATAGCTATCACATTAGATGTGACCCTGCTACTGATAACCACCCTCCTCCCACATGCACACACTCACATATTGTAGCAGGAAGACCTGTGGTGTTGACATGTATTCATCAACTTTTGCCCATACTCACACATGATGTGTGCACATTCAAAATAATATGTTGCTGCAATGCATACTATAAAACAATGCTTTTTTTTTCTTTTATGATAACCATAAATGCACACACACACACACACACGCGCACGCTAATCAATTTGGTTATAAAGGCCATCTATATCCTATCATTTGGTGTGTGTTGTGTAAGTCTATATTATCTATAGTTACAAGGAGTGCTCCTCTTACAGTAATTTTACATTGTAAAGATGAATATATTTGCATAAATATTGCTTTATTATTAGGTTTCTCATCTTACACCTGAAACAAAACAAACTGACTAAGAAAGAAAAGCAAATAGGTGTTCTTACGGAAGACTACAAACATATTAGATTTAATTAGATTTGGGGAAATATCTACAATGTTCGCACCAGTCAGTATTAATATTCTATTTATAGTTGCTCTTACATGCAGTCAGAGGATCAAAATCATTTCATTGGCTTCATACAGGGGAGGGTCACATTTGTGCTACATAAAAAAAAATCATATTTCAGACAGGCTTCTTACAAAATAATAGTTAACAGGAAACAACTACAAGGGAAAGCAGCTGATTCATGATCAGCTTCAAAACTGTGAAACCTCCTTGCAGTTCAATGGAAAACAAGTGGATTGATATCTCCCAATGATCTGTGGATAGAATTTAGAGGTATCATAGCCAGTGATTATAAGCATCAATTATAAGCAACATAATCCCAAAGATGTCATTCATTTCAGTGATCCTGTCTTTGTCATGGCTCTCATTGTAATTGAGGACAATTTCTGGCAATGGGTGGAGGAAAATAGCATAAATATGATTTCTAATGCAGCAGTCCTGGTTGGGATGAATGTTACTGTTATTTAGCCCCAGGAAACATTGTCTCCAGTTGGCTATACGACACACTATCTGTGTCCTTATATTTTCGAACAAGGGAGTTTAGCATCCCCACTCAGCACAAAGCAATATCTGCATACCTTGGTTTCTGGATTATTTCTCTTCATCCGCACAAAATAACTGCTTGGCTAGAGATGGCATTGGTAAATTCCTGATCAAAAATATACAATTTTCAAAGTGATACACAGTCAATGATCTAATACTCTCTCTTTTACTCTTTTACTTGTTTCAGTCATTTGACTGCGGCCATGCTGGAGCACCGCCTTTAGTCAAGCAAATCGACCCCAGGACTTATTCTTTGGAAGCCTAGTACTTATTCTATCGGTCTGTTTTGCTGAACCTCTAAGTTACGGGGACGTAAACACACCAACATCGATTGTCAAGCGATGTTGGGGGGACAAACACAGGCACACAAACACATATACACAGATACATATATATATATATATATATATATATATATACATATATACGATGGGTTTCTTTCAGTTTCCGTCGACCAAATCCACTCACAAGGCTTTGGTTGGCCCGAGGCTATAGTAGAAGACACTTGCCCAAGGTGCCATGCAGTGGGACTGAACCCAGAACCATGTGATTAGTAAGCAAGCTACTTACCACTTACCACACAGCCACTCCTGCGCCTATAAATAGAAAAATTATTATTTCTAAATTTCTCAGTGAGAGACATTCAGAAATAGTACTCTAAAGTAAAGATTATTTGCCAACATAATGTGGCAGTTCTGGTTGGGATGTTAAACTCCCTTGTTTGAAAGTATAAGGACACAGATAGAGTGTCGTACAGCCAGTTGGAGATGAGGTTTCCTGGGGCTAAATAACAGTAATATTCATCCCAACCTGGACTACCGCATTATGTTGGCAAATAATCTTTACTTTAGAGTACTGTTACTGAATGTCTCTTGTTGAGAGATTTAGAAATAATAATTTTTCTATTAATAAAAGAATAGAACTGAAATGCTAAAACAGTGTGCAAATTATAATTTGTGACAAGTTTTCTATGTCCCAAAAAGTATTGTTTAAGGTTTTGGACCAAACTGGTACAGATATGAAGGACACATTTTCCTTTCAGAAGATTAACAATAGTCTTAGTAAGAAACTTTTGTCTGACACTTAGGATAGTCCCAAAGAGGACAAGAGCAGATTGAATCAGAGCTACTTCAAATTGAAGCTTTTATGAAGGCATGTTAAAAAACTCAAGTATGAGAGTTTATGTTAATATACAGAAATTCTCAGCTTAATTTGCTACAACACTTTCAGAACTTGAAAATGAGTTTGTTGTCCCTGATCAAAACAGGGACATATCTTTGGTTGTCATTAGTGAATTGACATTGTCAGTTGATGAACTAAAAACAAGCATTTCACATCATTCAACAGAATTACTATAATCACAAATAACTATGAGCAACAACAATGATTGCCACACCCCAAAAAGGCTAATAGGAATAAGATCATCTACAAATAAATTATTCAATAGTTGCAAGAAGATGAATTTGTTTGCAAGTCTCTTGAGGCTGTCTTAAATCCCAGAGAAACTCTAAACTACCCCACTGAGCTGCAGTTACCAGATGTGCCACATTATAGGCTTTTGTTGAAGAAAGGATTCTCAATTCTCCTTAGGAACTTGGGTGCTCCGAGTATGTGCATTGGCCCAAGGGTGGTAATCAAAAAACTAATGATACAGCTGAATAGCAACAATACCATCAGGATGTAATGCTGTGTGTTGTATTTATCCCAGGAGTAACAATCATCACTACCTCATTTGAATTTCGAAGACTGCAATTCACACTCAGTATGTGTTTTTCTATATTCATTAGAATTATAGAGGCAATACATACATACATACATACATACACACATACATACATGCATGCATGCATGCATGCATGTATGCATACATACATACATACATACATACATACATACATACATCTTTACTTTAGAGTACTATTACTGAATGTCTCTCATTGAGAAATTTAGAAATAATAATTTTTCTATTTATTAGATCAGTGACTGTGTATCACTTTGAAAATTATATATTTTCGATCAGGAATTTAGCAGTGCCATCTCTAGCCAAGCAGTTATTCTGTGCTGATGAAGAGAAATAATCCAGAAACCAAGGTATACAGATATTGCTTTGTGCTGAGTGGGGATGCTAAACTCCCTTGTTCGAAAATATAAGGAGACAGATAGTGTGTCATATTGCCAACTGGAGACAATGTTTCCTGGGGCTAAATAACAGTAACATTCATCCCAACCACGACTGCTGCATACATACACACATGCATACATACATACATACATACATACATACATACATACAAACATATATACATGTATGCATATGTGTTTGTGCATTTATACATGTATATGTGTATATGCCTGTTTATGGATGCATATGGAGATCTGATAATATAACTAAAGTTAAAGAATAAAGAATAAGACCAAACACAAAAAAAAAAAAAATTCAACAATTTATTCAAAAATGATGAATCTACATTATAACAAAGGGAAATATCTACACTAAAGATGAACAACCATGGATAAAACCAAAACCAATGAAACGAACTTTTCAAAAATGAAGAACCAACATTATATCTCAAAACAAGTATGTGCACCAAAAGCATAACACAGGATGAAGCTACAACAATTTAAGCAAAAAAAAGTAACAAAAATTCTAATAAAAGAAAATAGCCATAAAATATGATAAAAATAGAATATAAATAAAAATCAACATAAAAAAATGCGAGAAAAGATGAAGAAATTATGAACTGAGAGTGTAACAAAACAAGATATCATGAAATATGAAGACCATTTCTGCAGAATATGATGAAAAATGTAGAAAATCAAAGATGAACATCTAAGAATGTCGTTAATCATAAAACAAAAAAAAAACTAAGACTGTAACCAATAATGAAGAACTAAAAACTGCAGAGGAAGATGAAGAATTAAGAAGATAATCAAAGATGTTGAACTAAGGATATAATCAATGTTGAAAAACTATGTAACCAAAGATTAATAAATAAGAATATTGTTACAGATTAAGGAATAACAATGTAAACAAAGATTAAGAAGAAAAGTTAGAACCAAAAATACAACATAAAGAACCTAGAATATAACTAAAGAGAGAAAAAAAAAAAAGACAGTATACACTCAAAGATGAAGAATAATGCACCCAAAGATAAGGAACCAACATTTTATAAGAAAGGAAATTAAAATCAAAGTACAAAATGCAAGAAGGAAACCAAAGAACAGAGTCTACAAATGGAACTAAAAAAGCAGCAGACACAAAAAAGATGATGAAATATGAAGACAACAAAACATGTCCAAAGATGAAGGCAACCACAGAAGATAACCAAAGAAGAATGCCTTTTAAAGATTAAAAAAATATTCAGAAATAAACAATGGTAACAACTATGGCAAAATAATGTTACAAATGAAGTTCCAAGATTATAACCAAGGAATGCAATGACTATAACTAGACATGATGAATTATGAATATAACCAAAATGTGATGGACCCATAATTTTCAACAAGGTCAAAGATCCAAGAGTACAAACAAGGACAAACACCTTATAATACAATAATTTAATCATTGATAAAGAACTATGAATATAAGGGAAAATAAAGGGCTAACAATAAAGCCAAATATAACAAGAGCATTCAGAGAGTGCAAACCTCCGCCAAGGCAACACCAATGTCCTCTCAATGATTAACCAGAGATGATTTTTAAAATGAGAATATCTGAAATAAACTTGACTGCTCTCACAAACAAGAATACTAAAAATAAACCTAACTGCTCTCAAAAATTAAGTAAAAAAAAAAACAGAAAAATAATCTGGAATCGTTGTCTGGTACCAGATCAATCCCAACATCTAATTAGTTTGTGCTAGTCACAAGGCCAAACATCCCCGAAAGTTTCATCTGAATCCATTCAGTGGTTCTTGAGATACTTATCCACAGACAAACAAACAAACACAACTGAAAACAATACCTCCACCTTCACTAAGGCAGAGGTAATTAACAAAACAAAACAAAAATAAATGAAGAATCATCGTTATAATAAAAAATTAAGAAGTGAGTATATGAGTATATTACTAAAGATGAAGAAGAAAGATAAAAGATTTTAACTGAAGACAAGAAACTTAAGATCAAAACAAAAGAAGATAACTTTAAAGTAAGATCTGGCACGGTTGTGCAGCTAAGGAACTTGCTTTGCAACCATGTGGTTTGGGGTTCAGTCCCTATGTGTGGCACCTTGAGCAAACATCTTCTGTTATAGCCCCTTGTCAATCAATTCTTTGTGAGTGAATTTGGTGGATGGAAACTATGTAGAATCCTGTCGTGTGTGTGTATGTGTGTGTGTGTGTGTGTGTGTGTGTATGTGCGTTTTTGTGTGTGTGTGTATGTGCGTTTTTGTGTGTGTGTGTGTGTTTGTCTTGGTGTCTGTGATTGTTCTGCCCTGTGCTTGACAACCAGTGTGGGTTTGCTTACATTCCAGTAACTTAGCAGTTCAGCAAAATAGACTGCTAGAACAAGTACTAGACTCGTAAAATAAGTATTGGGGGTAATGTGTTTCACTAAAACCCTTCAAGGCGATGCCCCAGCATGGCTGCAGTCCAATGACTGAAACAAAATAAAATATAGAAGTAGAAGAAACAAAAAGAAGAAAAAAATCTGAGCCCCAGTTGGAGCAACAACAAGGAGCAGGCAAAGAAAAAGATGCTCATAAATGATGACAACCAAAGTTGACAAAATATGACAACAACAGGTCACAAAAGAAGACTAATGTGATTAATGACATAACAACGCTCAAACAATGACGACAGCAAAAGAAGAATTTAATTCAAAGGAAAATAAACCAAAGAGAAAAGAATTTAACTAAACAGAAGAAACAAATAATGAAGACTATCACAAAGAATAAATAATATAACTAAAGGTATATAACTAAGAATATAATTACAGGTGAAGAACTAGTCATATAACCAAATGTGAATAACGAAAAATATAAACAAATATAACATAGTCGAAGAACTAATTATATAACCAAATATAAAGTACTAAATATCTAACCAAGGAAGGAGAGCCAATGATATAAAATGATATAAAGAAGGAAAAAAACAAAGAAGAAAACAAAACAGCAACTGATGTATATAACAAGGATGACCAAAGAATATAACCAAAAATGAAGACGCAATACTTTTTAACAAAGATGAAGAGCAAAGACAATTAAGAAAGATGAACCAGTAACGCTATAACCAAAGAGAAAGAAGCAGGAATATATGAGAACATGAATAGAAAAAAGATGAAAAAACAATGGCTGTAAATATGAAATTATATATTAAAAAAATGTACCAAAGGTGATGATACATGAATTTAAACATAAATGATGAACCGAGATTATGATGAAAGAACAAGGTAACACAAATGTAGAGCCAAACATTGGAGAAAACGAAAATAAAAAAGTACAAGCCTAAAACAAAACCAAAGAAGGAATCATATAGAATGAATGCTGAACCTAGAACACACACACACACACATGCATGCATGCACACACACATACATTATGTCCTAGGTATGACTTTAACTCTTTAATATTTAAACAGGCCACATCCAGGCCAAATATTCTACCTGTTTTATGTACAAACTGGCCAGATCTGGCCTCTCACACCATCCTTACAATATACTTCTAAACATAAATATTTACCACATCAAAATCTCAAAGCTACAAGATAATGCATAATCAATTCAAAACACATGAATAAATAAGCATTACACTAGACAGAATAATGTGAACACTAAAGGGTTAAACTGCATCCAGTTGTGGAGCTCTGGTTCGAGAGTTCCAGGGTTTTGAGAAGTGTGAAACCATGTCTTAGTCACTATTGTTCCCAGGTCTTATTCTGACCTGGAGTAGTAGCACCTGTGACGGTCCCAGCCGTGGGTTAACTAGCATGTGTGATGACAATCCATCTGAGCTTGTAGACACAGATATACCCTTGGTTAGAATCAGGGCATGCAGTAAAACCACCGGGAATGAGGGATCCCTAAATGTTGCCACATCACAGCATCCTTCTAGGAGATGGACACTCTGATGTAAAACCTGTGGTTTCACATGATGACTGGTCATCTCACTCTGGCTTGTCACCAAGTACTAAGAAGAGAAACTCAGACAGTAATACTCGTGTTGTACAAGCATTTATCACTATAATCCAATAATGTACAGATGTCTCTTTATGGTGACCTCATTTGTCATTTCATCTACTGAAAGTCCTAAGGTGATGGAAGAGTGGTGACATGTGCAGACCTAATCAGCTGGAAGTGTACAGTAAATTACAACTTTCATCTGTCATCTATACTTCCAACCATGCAGTGGGACTGAATTTTTATCTGAAGGGTCATGGATAGAAAATCAGTAAAGCCATTGACTAGACAACACAAGAATATGGCCATATATATATATATATATATATATAAATAGGTTAGGCATGGCTGTGTGGTAAAGAAGTTCGCTTTGCAAAGGCAAGCTTGTAGTACACTGTACAAGCTTGTCAGATTAATGTACTTTCAGAGCAATAAACTTATAGTAGCTCACATTTAAATCCTGTATTCAGAAAATTACATATATACATACATACATAAATATGTATGTACTGCATATGTATATACATACATAACATACATACATACATACATAGATGCATACATACGTACATACATATATATATGTGTGTGTGTTTGTGTTTGTGTGTGCCAAAATATTTGAGAGACCTGCAAGACATGGATGCGGAGGTCTTCAAGACAAAACTTGATGCTTTCCTCTCCACGATACCAGACGAACCAATAGCTCGAAATGAGACACAGTTTAGGGCAGCAATGTCAAATTCTCTTATACACCAGATGTGCCATCAAAACTCTTGATTGGACTATATCAGGTGGAGGAGAAGAGCCATGCAAGGAACGTGAAGAGAGCACAGCATAAAGACGGAAAATCATGGTGGTGCTCCAGCATGACCGCAGCCACTTGGCTGAAACCCATAAAAAAAAATATATATATATATATACACACATACATATATGCATGACTCTACTGCAATGTATCATCAGACGAAAGGATGGGCCTATATGAGCAGACTATGCATGGATATGTTAGTAGAAAGCTCTGAAATGATAGTAATATCAACCACCAAAGCAGTTTATCATGGACCAATAGCTGGATTGCTACCTCCCACTTTGAAGGGTATGTGTTTGAAATCCAGAAACAGGAGATATCAACCAAGTACCTGATGCACAAAAGGGATAGAGATGCAAGAAAAGTAGTAAAATGTGACAACCGATGTAGACTTTGTGGAGTTAATACCGAAGATATCACCCACACCATAAGCAGTTGTTTGAAAATGTCATCACGGTATTATCTACCGATGAGACATCATGTTATAGCTAAGACATTCTATAATGAAATCCATTGGAAGGATAACCCCGAGGACAAAGAAATAAGAACTCACAGTATGGTAGAAGCCATCTGCAGTTACTCTATCCAGATTACAAATTCAGATTTATACCTGTAATTATTGGGGCTCTGGGATATGTAACACACTGCCTAAACACCAATCTTGAGAAATTAGGCTTCCCAAAACCAGAAAGGAGAAAGCTAATTCGAAGACTACAGATCCAATCCATCACTGGAACTGTAAAAATCTGTAAAACTTTAAATATACATGAGCATGTCTACATATGCAGCTATATGCATGAGAATACATACATGAAGCAAAACATACAAATCTGCACATATACATACATACATACAAGCAAAAATACCTTGTTGTTGATGTTGAAATTCTAGTGAATCTAGGTTAGAAACCGGCTCTTTCTCTATTGGCAAGAAATCTTGAAATAAAATTGAACAATGACATGCATATATATATATATAAAACTATTACTTTTCACTAGAAGATAAATAAGCCAAAATGAAGATTCATAACCAAGGACAAAATTGTATCTAAACAATCAAAAATATAATTGCAGCTGAAGACAAAAATGAAGTGCAAAATGCAAAATCAAAATTCAAATACTAAATACAACAGGTCAAAGATTAGCAGCAATGAATATCTATCCAAAGATGAAGAAACAATGGTTGCAAAGAAAGATGAACAACCAATGATATAACTGAAGATGTAAAGCCAAGAATTCAGCCAAAGATGAAGATCTAAGAATAAAAGCAAATAATGGGGACTGGATGAAAAATCAACAATATAACAAAAATAAAGAAATAAGTAGATATATCCAAAACTGAAGAAACAAAAATATCACCATGTATAAAGACATAGGAGTTCAATCAAAACTGAATAATCAAGATTTATAACAAACGACTAACTTAAGGCTAAACAACAACAATAGTATATTGTACATATCTCAAATCAATTTGTTTTCAGTCTAGACTTCCTTCCAGTTGCACAACGCATTAGAAAGAGAAAGAGAGAGGGGGAGGGAGGGGGATCGTACAAAGAAAAATAGACACTGAAACTGGACAATAAAACGGACTTAAAACAGAGTGATAGACATAAGGAGAACTGGAAGCAAAAATGGAAGAAAAAGGGTTAGTGGCAAAGTGTCTGGTTGCATACAAAATATATTAATGTTAATAGAGTATGTGTGGGATAGAGGGAGATTAAATAAATGGTAAGTTATTGAAAAATAAATGTGGTATGTGATGCAAGCATGCATGCATACATACATACATACCACACTTGCTGTAATACATCTCTAATTCAACAGGAAAATATATTAATGTATTTTCTCATTAAATATTTACTAATGGTCAAACACCTGATTGTGTTGTATTCGTCAACCCCCAAAACCTATTTGATTCAATTTTACACATCAACTGGTAGTTTATGAATGCATGTACGATGTGCAGAACAAACGTACGAAAGTCTCCGAGTAAGAGTATGTGTCTATTATTTATTTTGAGATGAGTGAGTTGTTAACTAATTTGTTAAGTATTTCACTTGATGACTGCAAGCTCCATCACTATCACAGCGAAGGACAGTCTAAGGTAGCATTCACACACACACGTATGTACGTATATGTATTTATACATACATAAATATATATGTATTTATACATACATAAATTCATACATACATGTGTGTGTGTGTGTGTGTGTGTGTGTGTGTGTGTGTGTGTGTGTGCGTGCTGCGTGTATGTGTGTGTGTGTCAGTATGTATGTGTGGGTGTTTTAATATTAGAGCCGGTAGTCTATGTGCTTTAAATTAAGAAGTATAAAATAGATGTAATTACTTTAAATCCATGTTTGTTAAACGTCGTCAGTAAACTAATTAGAACGTCGATATCATTTTTAATTGTTGCAATAATAAATAAACAACAACAGCAATTACGTCTACAATAACATCGACTACTACTGCTACTACTACTACTACTATCACCGCCAACACAATCACTACTAGCGCCAACACCATCACTATCACTATTGTAACCAATATTCACCAGTAAACGTGGAGATATAGCAGAGAGGACTGGTGTTTTTCTTTCTCGTCATTTAATATATATTTACAACCGATGTGTTCTTCCCCTGTCGAGACAGCAAAGATATCAAAACAGGTAACAAAAACCCAACAAAACACCTACAAATAACGATACAATTCTAGCTACCTTTAACGTGCAATGTACACACATGTGTATACATGAACGTGTGTCTGTGTATGTATATGTATGAAGCTCATTTATTTATTCATATTATGTAAATTATCTCTATGTAAATTAAATGACATTCAATAATTTTTGTATATGCAAACACTACACACAAACAGTATACATATTTTAATATCAATTTTGTTACATCTATCTATTTATCTATCTATCTATCTATCTATCATGAGTGTGTGTAAGAATTTGTTTGTATTATATTTCTCTTTGTATAACGGGACTGTATATTAACATTTCCTGTAAAATAATTTACAATAGATCTATTGTATATTTAAGATGATATGTGATGAGGCTTGGCAAATTGGTGGGAAGGGTGTCTTTTCGATTTATAATATTTTAAGTGATAATCTTTATCCACTGAATCTGTTATATATATATATATATATATATATATATATATATATATATATATATGAGATCTGTAATGTATATAAAATAAATTTGCTTTGCTGTTTTAAAGCAGACGAGCCTCAAAATAGAAGCAACTAAATACAAGAAGCAAGCATCTATTTATCTTTTCGTTTTCTTAGGAGTTTTTATGTAAGTCGCGCTTTGATTGTTGACGTTGGAGATAATTTATTTACTAATGATATAATTTCGCCAAACTCTCTGTCAGAAGAAATTTACCTGAAGCAGTCAGTGTCTTTTATTGGTAAGGCTAATGTTACAAATAAACAGAATTCTACCAATATACTCAGATGTACTCTTATTAATTAAGACTTAGTCTTATTAATTAATTACCTCTTATCCGGCACCAGTAGAAGAAACTTGTGTCCGCTTATTTTTTTTTTCCTCACTGAACACTCGAGTTTCTTCCTATAATCCTTACATATTTTCTCTTTTCTTAAGGCAATAAGACCTATTGAAAAAGCTGACGTAGTTTATAATTATTGTTAAAAAATTAACTTCAACAAATTATCTACATTGTTATACGACAGTTATTGGTTTGTGGGGATATTCTGTAATGTAATCCTTACCAACCGCAAGGAAATGGCTACACGGAAACCGTTATGGTAAACAACCAACATATAAACAGCACATGGTTATTATGAAACCTTCAACAAAGTAGAATCTCTTCGCTCCATGCCTGTCATGTTATATTTTGCTTGACTGTTCTTTATTTCTTGTTTTAAATCGATCGCACTTATTGTGTCTCTCGTGTGTGTATGTGTAACTTATCAACACATTTGTTGTTCGTACGTGTCAGTAGGTTTATTGTTTGTACTCGGTGTGTCTATGTGTGAAAAATAAACTGCATGTCTCATCACATCTGTAATGTTACAAGCAACTATTGCTTTTAAATATTTTAACTATGTTGTTGTTGACCCCCAAGCGAGTCCGGATCGAACAGATGAAGGATGTTCCTTCCGTGAAATCCCCGTTCCTCTCCCCCCAGACATAATATATCAAGGATTTTTTTATTTCAATGCGTTTTGATTTTTTTTAAAGATTACAGGGTTTGATTTCATGGAATTTTAGCTGCTATTTCTAGTAGAGCGTAGGATGTTGCTGTAATTAATAATGAAAATGTACTTCAATATACACATTACCACAAAACAGATACGCTCAAGTATGCACTTACATGTCTACGCACACGCACGATGAAATAATTCAAGCATTCCTCGAAGGGAACTACAGTCGAGTAAATTAGTCAACAATTATCGATTCTGTGTCTTAGCTGGAAAAATGATAAATTTTGTTTCTTGAGGGTCACTAATTAAGCAGACAACCCTATGACAAAGTGACTTTATATTTATTGCACTACATTGTTTAATGTAAATTACCAAGACTATTTAGCAAGCATATCTCAACATGCTACTACACTTAACTATATAAATTAGATAGTATTTATTCACAGCTCACAATACTGGACCTCCCTTGTCATTGTCGACTATTATTTCGAAATATATTCGATAAATATACTCAACCGTTTCCTGGCGAGATTGCTTAGCGCGCAGAGATTTCCAAGTGATCTCCATATATTTCCCCTAAACCTAATCTCTGTTAGATTACAACATTCTCCCACAAAAGATATTTACTTTTCCTTTCCATATTTAACTCCTATTTTCTGTCTCTCATCCCATTTAATTTCACATAATCAACTAATATTACATTTAAATTTTCGATAACTTAGTTTCTTAATTTATATTAGTCGTCGCCATAGTAATTTAGATAAGGTTATCAAATAACCTCAGACCGATTAGATAATCTAAAATCCTCACGTAGATAGGTATAGATATATTAATTAGCCGAGATAACATTGTTTTAGCCGTCCTCATTGTTCCCCCAAGTATTTAACTTGTTTTCCCCCTCCACCTCCTACACACCGTTATTTAATTATTCTCTCTTCTCTCTCTTTTACAACTGACTAACCAATTCTCAGACCCCCACCTTCCTTTCTCTAGTTCTTTTCAAGCTTTTATATTTCTCTTGCCGCCTACCGTCCCATACTGTTCTCAAGTTTATATTTTCCAAGTGCACATGTGCAAAATTGTTGCCGCCAGACTTAACTATATACCAACATAAATTAGCATGTTCAACGAATGTACACATGCCATCACCTGTAAACACATACGTATACTAACCAAATTGCCCCTTACACACCTAAAATTTCTCCACACTTAAATTTTAATAAACCAAATATATCAGATGATCGTCTTTTATAAATCAATGGTTAAATCACCTACTACTTGATTGCGATAAATTAAAAATATTGTGAAAGATAAGCAGATACCAATTCTTTTTAACCGGCCGAACACCTTCGATTTTCATCTAGCGTAATCAATAGTTCTGGATCTTTGAATTTATTATTATTATTATTATTATTATTATTATTATTATTATTATTATTATTATTATTATTATTATTATTAAGTCTTATTTTTTTTTATTGCGTGTTAGTATTATTATGAATATTATTATCTGAAACACATATACTTCTGAGATTACAAACAAGTATATTCATGAATTAACTGAAATCCATACATACAACCAAAATCTAATACTATAGATCAATTATAGTGTAGTACTGTTATTATATAACTTGTTGATTGAGAAATGTGTATTAATGAGATAAAGCCATTCTGTAAGATTCGCCAGTTTCAATATTGGCAAAACTGATAACGGGTGTGCGTCAATTCTTTGTCGTTATTAATTCATTCAATCACCTACCAGTGACCATTACAAATTTCACCATTTCTAAAATAACTCATTCACGGTTTACGTAATTTTACTTGCTCACGTGAGCCATCTCTTTGTCACTTCTCTGAATATATATATATACATATCTATACGCGGGTTTGTGTGTGTATACATGTGTATGTGTTTGTCTGTGAGTACGTAAGTATGTATGTATGTATGTATGCATGTATGTATGTATGTATGTATGTGAGTGCGTATGTATGTATGTATATATATGCGTATATATATATGAGTACATAAATATGTCTACATGTATATATGTTAATGTGTATAAATGTATATGTGTGTATATACATATTTACATGTATAAAAATAAATGTTATGTTTGTGTGTGTGTGTGTATATATATATATATATATATATATATATATATATATGTAATGTAAATATATATACATATATATGTGTGTAAATATATATATATATATTTATTTATATAATATATTTACACACATATGTATATATTTACATTACACACACACACACACACACACATATACATATATATATGTTTTTAATATTTTTTTAAGCTAAAACAAGTTATAAATGAAAAATTGTTAAAAAAATTTTGTACTTGACACTCATGCTTCGTGCAAGCTATACTACTCATATATATATATATATATATATATATATATATATATATATATATATATTTCGTTTTTGTATTTGGTTAGCAAGATTCTTTATGTGAATTAGTGTGTTGAAGTATATTTTCAATGACTACTGAAGAGGTTGCAAGACAATGAAAATTTTAGAAAAAATAAATTAGTGAATGAGTGGAAATTGAACTGGTGAGTGTGTTAAGTAATAAGACACTAAAAGAGAATGACACTCCCCTTGGTTGAGTATGCTTATGAGTCAACAATTACGATTGCACGATATATATATATATATATATGTACATCATCATTTAACATCTGTTGTCCATGCTGGCATGGGTTGGATGGTTTGACTAGGGCTGGAAGGCTGCACCAGACTCCAGTCTGATTTGGCATGGTTTTCTACGGCTGGATGCCCCTCCTAATGCTGGCCACTCCAAGAGTGTAATGGGTGCTTTTACGTGCCACTGGCATGTTTGTGTGACACCGGTATCTGCCATGACTATGATTTTGCTTGGCATGATGGATCTTCTTCTCAAGCACAACATAGTGTCCCAGTTATTGCCTCGGTGTGGCTAAGCATTCGAAAGGAACTTAAGGTACTTTGCCTCCGGGAGGCCCAACACTCGAAAGGCATTCAGCCACTTTGCCTCCGTGAGGTCCTACTCTCGAAAGGAACTCAGCCACTTTGCCTCCTTGAAGCCCAATGCTTGAATTGTACTCTTTACATGCCACTGGCATGGGTGCCAGTTACATGACACCAACATTAGCCATGACTATGATTTCACTTGCCTTTACAAGTTTTCTCGAATACAGCATATCGCCAAAGGTCTCAGTCACTAGTCATTGCCTCTGTGAGGTTTGAAGTTCAAAGATCATGCTTCACCACTCTGTCTCATGTCTTCCTGGGTCTACCTCTACTATAGGTTCCTTACACCAGTGCTACTCAAAGTGGTGGTCTGCAGAGCCATCAGCTGCTGGTATGCGGTGAGTTTCCAGAAAAGAAACATTATAAAATGCTTATGTAATATTGTATTACTTGTTTACAAAATAAAGATAAGATAAAAAAATTGTCAACTTTTATTATATTCATTATATATATTGTTTCCAGTATAAATTAATATTACTAAGAAATATTACCAGTCCCTGGCACACTGGAATAAAAAACTGCCGGAATGCTACATCAGTTAGTTTGAGAAGCATTGCCCTACACAGTTTGAGATTGGCACTTCTTTACATAGCTGTCCTCGTCCATATGCATATATGTATATATAGTCACAGAAGTCTAAAGCAGGCTTCTGCCTGGATGGCACCTGTCAAACTGTCCCACCCATGCCAGCACAGAAGGCAGACATCAAACGATGATGATATATATATATATATATTGTGTTGTTAATCTAGAGAGATCCTCTCACAATATATATATATATATGAGATCTATATATGATATATATATATGTGAGATCCTCTCACAATATATATATATATATATATATTGTGTTGTTAATCTAGAGAGATCCTCTCACATAGGCACTTGGTGCATAAAAGTACAGAAATAGGTCACAGCAGACAAGAATCCATATGTCATGGCTACCGGAATTCCCATATCATGTGATTTCATTCTACTGGAAAACATCAGTGGTAAGCGTCCAATCATCATTTGCCTGTCAAATCTTGCTGCTACAATATATAGTATATCAGCATCTTTTCAGACACTGATGTTGCAAATATCCAATGGGTTTATTAAAAATTAATTATTAGCAACAGAAGCAATATTAATACCAAAAGTTAATCTTTATATCCAACTTAACATGAGTGTCTTGTTAGAACATCGAATACTGTGTTATTAGCCAGGAGAGATCCACTCATATAGATGCTTGGTGCATCATCTGCTACGATCTATGTGTGTGCTTTTATGCACCAAGCACTTATGTAAGTCCTTGACTTTAAGGGTATCACAGCTAAGTTCCAGGCTTTGAGGATATCATGAAAATCATAGTTAACTGATCGTCATGTATTTTGTTTTACCCAAAGCCAGGAACTTTTCAGTAACCCCACATATATATGCATGTATATATATATATATATATATATATATATATATATATATATATATAAATAATATAAATAAATAAAATATAAATATATGCATATATACATACATATATGTACATACCTACATATATTATTATTACCTCCATACTTCAAGGGTATGCCCTGACACTTGTCACCATCTATGTCACTCTTCTTTTATTTGACCATCCCACTTATATTCTGATCCCCATCCCTTGTGAGTATGCCTAGCACTCTACCACCATCTCTCTCCTTCTCTCTTGCACTCTCTCTCCTGTTCTCTTGCACTCTCTCTCCTGCTCTCTTGCACTCTCTCTCCTTCTCATGCTCTTCCATCAGGCCGGGTAACCACGTATCTCTTTTACAGCAGCACACCTGTTTCTGTCCTCATTCCTGATCACTCTCTCCCTCTCTCTCTCTAGCTAGGTAACCTTGTACCTCCTCTACAGCAAGATACCTGTTTCTGTCTTTCTGTCTCACTAAAACCTTTTATCATCTGACACAAGATTACCGCCTCCAATGCCCCCTCCCCTCTCAAAGGATCTTTATCTTGCAAGTTACTTGGTAACCCTGCCAGTGCTGATGTCACGTAAAAAGCATCCAGTCCACACTGTAAAGTGGTTGGCTTGAAAATTGGTAATCTGATGGAGCAAGGTCTGGTCTGTAGGCTGGATGAGGTAGCACCTCCAGCATTTCAAGTTCCTCAAGTTTGCCTTTGGTCACATTGTCATGCTGTAGGAATGTGCTTCTTTGATTGGCCAGTGCTAGGTCGCAGGCTTTCAAAGCATCATATACTCACTACAGTTGTTGAGCCTAGAGGTTAGCATTCACATCATGACCATTTGGGACAAGCTCAAGTGCAACACCCCCTTAAAATTCCGTTCAAACTTGTATGACAATAGGTTCTGAAACCTGGCCAGATGAAGCCACTGGTTTCTCTTATCAGGATTATGAAAATAGATCCAATTTTCATCCCCAGTTACAATTTGATGCTAAAAATGGGCATCTTGATGATTTGCCAGCAGTTATTTGCAAATGTTCATGTGTCATTGAACCTGGTTGCTGGTCAGTTCATGAGGAACTTCTTGACAGCTTGACAGCATTTGGTCACAAGGCCGAGCTTATGGAGGTGTTGATTGATGGTGCTTTATGAAGGACCAAGTTCTACTGACTATTCACAAGTGCCTGTGCCTAACTGTTGTTCAGCTGTTTCAAGCAAGGCCTCATCTTCCACAGCAGGTCTCCCTGACCTTGGTTTGTCTTCAAAGCAGATGTCACCTTCCTTGAAATGTCGGAAACAGTTTGGTTCTACAAGTTCTTTGACAGTTCCTGGACCTTCCACATCATTAGTTTTTTTTGCTGCCACCCTTTTTTCTGTAACTAGCATAAAATGGCCCTAATTGCAATTTTTTCACTGCTCATTATCAAAGCTGTAGAAAAAAGAATAAATTATTCATGTTTATACTTTATATATGAAAATAAAGAATAAACAATTCAGCAATGATTGGACAATAAATTGTATCAAATCACTGATGTAACATGGAGATACAAGTTGCTAAAAAACATCAGTGAAAATCCCCCAAAACTTTGATACAGCCTGGTGTGTGTGTGTGTGTGTGTGTGTTCTATCTACTGTAAGTAATTGGTACTTCTTTATGCAGTTACCCTCATCATATGCCCATATCAGTGCAGCCTTCTCTCCTGCATATTTTTCTCAACACGTTTGTAGTGTTCATGTACACTGAATGTGCACATCTGGTTGAGCATGTTTACTCCATTTCTTTCTAGTCTTTGCAAGTCCTCTGCATTTGAGGCTTGTCTCTCACAACCATGCAGCGTTACAGTTTGTACACAAGAACTATACAGTGTTCTTTCATTCTGCGAGAGAAACCTTTTGTTACCACTAGAAGTAATAGTTTCCAGAATTTTCTGCAGCATGTTTTTATTCTAGTAATTTTACTGTATGAACATCCTCTTCTGCTAGTAAGGTCACCTAGGTAATAGAAACTGTGTACTACTGCTTGGGCATTTCAGAAAATCTATTTCCTATATATCCATTAAGGGCTGAAGCCTGAACAGTAAAATGTTCACTCACTGAGGGCATCCAGTCCCACTTAATATCATCATCGTTGTTTAACGTCCGCTTTCCATGCTAGCATGGGTTGGACGATTTGATTGAGGACTGGTGAAACCAGATGGCTACACCAGGCTCCAATCTGATTTGGCAGAGTTTCTACAGCTGGATGCCCTTCCTAACGCCAAGCATTCAGAGAGTGTAGTGGGTGCTTTTATGTGCCACTGGCACGAAGGCCAGTCAGGCGGTACTGGCAACGGCCACGCTCAAAATGGTGTATTTTACGTGCCACCTGCACAAGAGCCAGTCCAGGAGCACTGGCAACGATCTCTCTCAAAAGTCCTTACACATGCTGCGGGCACATACAGTTATTTTTACTTTGATTAACGTCTACTTTTTCAGGATGGCATGAGTTTGGATGGAGAGCTATTTGAAGTAAAAGTCTATGGCCAAATGCTCTTCCTTTCACCAGTGCTTGTTTCTTTCAAGTAAGGGATTTCTGTATTTGGCAGGTCTTGAGTTGTGCACAGGTATCACAACTGCAATTTCCATGTGATTTTTATTTTGATGTTGATGTACTTGACTCAAGGTCTCCTCAAGTACAGCAGGTCGCCCTATGATCCAAGGTACTTGAATGGGCTGGGGCTGGTTATGTCAAGCTGGTGTAGGATACGCCGTGAACTCACTTTATTTGCCTGGTCTTCTCAGTCACAGCTTACCTCCAGAGGTCTCGGTCTTTTGTCATTGCCTCTGTGAGGCCCAACATTTGAAGGTCATGCTTGACCACCTCATCCCTTATCTTCCTGAGTCTACCTCTACCCCGGATTCCTTCAACTGTTTGGAAGTGGCACTTCTTCATACATCTCTCCTCATCCATCCGTAGGACATGACCATACCAGTGCAAACGTCTCTCTTGCACACCACATCAGATGCTTCTTATGTCCAACATTTCTCTCAGGGCGCTTACACTCTGTTGTGTGTGCAGACTGACATTACACATCCAGCGGATCATGCTAGCTTCATTTTTTTCGAGCCTACGCATGTCCTCCACAGTCATGGCCCATGTTTCACTGCCGTGAAGCATGGCAGTTCGCACACATGCATCGTACAAACTACCTTTCACTCTGACCGAGAGACCCTTTGTCACCAGTAGGAGTAGAAACTTTCTAAACTTTGCCCAGGCATATCCCAACCACATGGTTCCAGATTCAGTCCCACTGTGTGGCATCTTGGGCAAGTGTCTTCTACTGTAGCCTCAGGCTGATTAAAGCCTTGTGAGTGGATTTGGTAGACGGAAATTGAAAGAAGCTCATCATACACACACACACACACACACACACACACACACACATATATATTTGTGTGTGTGTTTGTTTCCCCGCCATCACTTGACAATTGATGTTGGTGTGTTTATGTCTCCAAAACTTAGTGATTTGGGAAAAGAGACTGATGGAATAAGTACTAAGCTTGCAAAGAATAAGTCCTGGGGTCAGTTTGTTTAACTAAAGGTGGTGCTCCAGCATGGCTGCAGTCAAATGACTGAAACAAGTAAAAAGACAAGCAAAAAAAAAATGAATATACATATATAAAGTAAAACAAACTGAGTTTGTTTAGAGAGTGTTTAGTTACATCATCTTACATGTATTCCATTAACAATGAATAAATATTTGTAATATAAGGAAAATCTTATAAGCTATTTGCATTGTCGATTCTTTAGAGATTTTGTAACTCTCATTAGTAAGTTTTGAGATTTATACTGAACTGTCACCAACATTGTTGTCTTGACTACAATAGCGACTGTCAGTAGCAAAAAGAAGTTGTGAGGGGGAGATAAAATGCAGACATATATATAAATCTATACATGTGCATACACACACATGTACAAGCATGCACATATGCTCACACACACATATAAGGCTGATCTGAGGAGGAGATGACAAATAACTGATATGATTGTGACTTCACTGTGCTCAAGAAGATCCATTTGTGATGGCAAATGTGAGCCCTAAAAGGTTTATGTTCATGTCTATACAGTCACTGAGTCCTGCTCCTGCACCCTGTCTGTCCTTGTCAAGCCTTTCCCATGTTCCATCTTCCTAATGTCCATATGCCTATCTCTTTCTTATTACAGCATTATCCATTTGCTGTAATCATATGAACAGAACTACACATATTTCACCCCCTTTTGTATTATGAGTTCCCCTTCTCTCTGGAGTCACTTTCTTTTAACATTCCTCATTCTCAATATCCGCCCCTCCCACTTTACTTTCCATTGATCATTCCTTTCTATGACATCAGTTATTGTGCCTTTTATTGCTTGTTATGACTGCAAAACATCACCTTTAACACCCTCTCATATCTGCTATTATTCTCAACGTCATATCTGACATCAATGCACCTCCCCACCTTTGTCCTCCACTCACTATATCCATCCCTACATAAATCTGACCTCCATCTCTGTCACTGTATGTCTCAGTCTCTCACCCACACTTCCCCAATCTACATATCATTTCTCTATTTCTCATCTACCTACAGCCCTCCACTATTTCTGTACTTCCACTTACCACTTCCTCCCTTCTGAGCCACTCTTATTTCTTTCACTTCCCTCTAGCCCAAACTGATAGTTTCCACTGGCCATGCCTCCACTCTTATTTACCATTTACTACTTTCACCTCTACACTCATCTCTAACCATCTGCTTCTCTTCTCTCACATCTTACAAATTCTCCACCTGCCCTTTTGATCTTCAGTCCGTATTCTCTATTATACTCCCCTGCATTAAGAGTATACTTTGACATCTTTTCACCACTGTTTTTACCTTCCTTCCAGTTCGTCCTACACACCTTTATATAATGCAGGGTAACCTTGTATCTCCTCTATAGCAAGTCACCTTGCCATAACAGCTAGCATAAAACCATCTCTGCTACATCTCTACTCAGTTAAGGAGATTTTTCCTTTTTTTATGCCTTGCAAGTTAACTGCTGATAAGTTACATTGGGAAATATTAGCTTACTTGGAAACAGGTGCAAGTTGGTGACAGGAAAGGCATCTGGGCATAGAAATTCTACTGTGATAAACTTTGACCCATCCATGCAAGCATGGAAAAGTGGTTGATGATGATGACTTATAAAACATATATATTGTAATTTTTTATATATATATATATATATACATATATCATCATGATCATGATCATTGTTTAATGTCTGCCTTCCATGTTGGCAATCGGTTGGATGGTTTGACAGGAGCCAGCCAGGCAAAAGCCTGCACCAGACTTGTGTGTCTGTTTTGACAGGGCTTTTACAACTAGATGCCCTCCCTCACATCAATCACCCAGAAGAGTGGACTGAGTGCTATATATATATATATATATATATATATATATATCTAAACGTGTGTGGTGTGTATGTGTGTATGTACACCTGTATGCATATACATAATTAAACATATATGTATTAATATATATAGATATTTATATGTATGTGTGTATATATATATATATATATATATATATATATATGTATTACACAAGCACATATGTCTATGTGGGTGCATTTATATAGATATGTGTGTGTGTATGTATGTGTGTTTAGGATTACTTCAGTGAAGAA